>NW_025231657.1:0-10981 GCF_018294505.1 Triticum aestivum | reverse complement strand
GAAGATGTAGCTAGTGGGTCCCAGCAGTCAGGGGGAATGTTTTTTCATGAAATATGGTGGACCCTCCGGTGGGTCCCTGCTGTCAGGTGGAGGAATCATTATTTTGCGCGTAATAAGGAGGCACTTCCTTGCTGTGGCCGTGGACCCAGCTATCAGCCTCTCCACGTACAATACTCTTTTGATGGAAGTCGTTCCTTGACCACATTGACCACGCCGCGCCGAGAGCACCTGGGCGGTGGACGACGGCGAGGCTTAGGAAGGGGACAACGCGGAGCCAGGGAAGATGCGACAGTGGAAGCCCATGTGGAGAGGAGTACGAGGGTTCACTGGTTCGGTTGCGGTGTGAGGCTGCCGTCTCCGTAGGGCCTGGACAGCGGTGGGAGTAGTAGGGGGCGGTGAGGCCTCTGCGGCAGCACAGCCGGCCACGGGAGGCAGGAGTAGGCAGCACGACCGGCACTGCTCTGGGCGGCTGGAGCAAGAAGACCAGAGGTTGAAGAAGCACTACGGCCACTGGATGGACATCGTACGGTCACTGGAGCTAGAATCGTTCATATTGACTAAGTTGACAAAGCCCCCCGTCCCCGTCAACTTAGTAGGCCCACAAGTCGGCCTCCCACTATGCTGGGTCCCAGCTAGAAGGGGGGTATTCGTTTTTGTGTGCGCAATAAGGAGGCACTTCCTTGCGTGCGAAGATATAGCTGGTGGGTCTGAGCTATCAGCGGGGGGAATGTATTTTTCGCGAAATACAGAGGCCCTTCTGGTGGATCCCAGATGTCAAGTGGAGGAATCCTTATTTTGCGCGTAATAAGGAGGCATTTCCTTGTGTGCGACCATGGACCTAGCTATCAGCCTCTCCACGTACAGTCCACTTCCGATGGATGTCGTTCATTGACCACGTTGACCACGCCGCGCCGAGAGCACTAGGGCGGTGGACGACGGTGAAGCCTAGAAGGGAACGACACGGAGCCGGGAAGACACAACAGTGGCTGCCCAAGCGGTGGGGAGTACGAGGGTTGATTGGTTCGACTGCCGTCGCCGGAGAATAACAGCAGGTGTGGGTGAGTAGAGGGATGGCTAGGCCAGCGATGGGAGTACGGTGGGGCAGTGAGGCCTGCGCGGCAACACAGCCGGCCACTGGAGGAGGGAGCAGGCAGTCCCGCCGGCGCTTATTTGAGCGGCTGGAGTAGGAAGAGCAGAGATTGAAGAAGCACGACAGCCGAATGATGGACATCCAATAGTCATTGCTTGTGCGTCAACCTTTTTTTAGGAAAGCCTCAAATCTGTGGGAAACAGCATACAACCCATCTGCCATTATTTCTAATAATTTACAGCCCATTTGCTAATTCTTAAGTTTTTTTTGGAGCCCATGTTCTTTTTGTTAGCATTACAACCCATATTGTGGCCACGGTTAAAAAAATATACGAAAATTTGCATATTTCGGTGCGGTCCGAACCGTTTTTAATCCCGAAATTTCGAGTCACATTCAAACTGATTTTAAAAATAAATGTATATCAATATAAAATCCAACAAATTCTCCACGCATAAAAATCAATGCAATTTAAAATCTCGAAATGAAAAAAAGAAATTTGAAACTAATTGCCGGTTTGATGTGTTTTAAAAATGTACAACCCATTTCTCATTACTGATAGGCCATTTTCTCGGCCAGCCGAATGAAGCTCTCCTCGTATTGAAAGTTTGTAGACCAACAGGCCTCACAAAGCGACTTACTTGACAAATCACAAAAAAATCGGGCTAGCCATTTTCAAAAAGAACAGAAAAACTACTGGGCTGGTCTGTGGTAAACATAAAAGAAAAGGCTGTCTAGACAGGCCAGAGTGCCCCACACAGCCCAGTTGACATCCTGCTTCTGTCTCAAAAACAAATTAGATAAATGCCACTCCAATTATGGCGATTCATAAAAGTGCCACTACAATTTTTGCAAACTTTGAAAAACGCCACTGCAATTTGCAAACTTTGAAAAACGCCACTCCTAACTTCGAAAAATGCCACTGGAAATGGCATGAAATGGCATTTTTCAAAGTTTGGAAATTGCAGTGGCATTTCTCGCAATCATCAGATTTGGAGTGGCATTTATCAAATTAACCCAAAACAAAAATAACTGGGCGAGTTGCTGGGTCCCTGGTGTCAGCCACTCGTTGTGCAGTTCTCTCGTTTATTGACTACGTTGACAATGGCATGGGACCCATATGTCAGAAATCCATTAGGAGGAGCCATTTTTATTGGCTTGAAATAAGGAGGCACTTGCTTGCGTACTGCCATGACCTTGGTGGGTCCCCGCTGTCATCCTCTCCATGTACAATCATCTCCTGATTGTGTACGCGTCAACCTGGTGGGCCCACAAGTCAGCCTCTAAACACGTGGCGGACAAATACAACCCATTTAAAAAAATAACAGCTCATTCCATACATTCAAATGGAAAGTGCAACATTCAGAGCAAAGTAACAGGTCTGATCCAGATATAGAGTACCAAACTTCCACGTTGACAACCATCATAGCCAAGTTAACTCTCTACTCCCACTAACACTCTAGTAGTGTACAAGTACTAACTTACTCTTAGATAACTAGACGATGTTGGCCGCCATCTGCGGTACACGCTAAACGCCGGCACCGGCGTCCTCCGCCTCGCCTTGGACTTGCCAGAGGTTCAATAGGGTGCATTGCTCGCGCGCGTTGGCCCTTTCCATGCCGGCGTGGTCCACCGAAGCTTTGGCTTCTAAGCGGGAAACTAACTTGACGAGCTTGTAGTAAAATTCAGCGTCGCGAACGCGTCCGTGCCGGACTGCCTCTAGGGCTATTTGCCGGGCGCCGGCCTCCACGTAGTCGGCCCAGTTGCGGGCGCTCTACACGCAACTCAGAGCGTCGGTGCGCTGCTGCTCCATGTCCCGCTGGTGGCGTAAATCGGCAATACACTGCTCCTCTGCCAGACGGTCGCACTCCAACAACTCCTCATACTCCGCATTGCCATCTAAAGATCTATAGAATGCCTCCTCCTTCTGCCCGCCTTCCGGTGAAAAACCAAACACTAGTTCCGGCGGTGACCACCTCTAGCGTCGCCTATCGCGGAGGGGCGGGGGCATGGCGGACGTGGCGAGAACGAGGATAAGTGGCAAGCGACGTCAGGCCGGTGGGGGCTTATGAGGATAGGGCGAGTTGGGTGATGGTGCCATCTGAGAAGCCTGGGAAACAGTAATTATAGGCGGAAGGTAGGCGAACTAGCGTGTCGCGGGAAACGCGACGGTCATCGCGGTCATCGGAATTCAATGGATAAGCAGGCATGGCTTAGCGCGCCAGCTTGCCGTGGAAAACTAGAAAAACTGAAATTATGACTGTGCCGTCCTGTCCCGTCAGTGGCGCGTCCTTTCCATGCTGGGTCGCATGCTGGCATGACGGTCAAACAAGTGCACTCAAATCATCCAGATGTGGTACTCCCTCCTTGTCAAAAATGATTCCACGGTTTTAAAAGTCCTGCAACAATTAAAGCACATATTTTTCGCATCAGTTAGCTACCTTAATTAAGGCCGGCTGCATGTAGCCACTCAGAATCGCTCGCAGCCAGTACACGGAGCAGCATGCAACGAGTTGCAGCTGAGGGCACGCATGCAACCACTTAAATCACTGGAATTAATTAGGCTTAAACTTCTGCATGCACTTAATTATTGACATGCCTTGGTCTTGCTGCTTTGGCTCACGGGACTAATAACCCGGACGGAGGGAGTACCTTGGTTGGTGAGATTTTTGAATTAAGCCTTGCAAACCGGAAAGGAGGTACTAGTACGTGAGTGATCTGCTATTTATTCATCTAGGATCGAGTATGTCGTTTCTTGAATTGAGCCCTGCAAACCGGAAAGGAGGTAGTACGTGCGTGATCCGCTATTTATCCGTGTAGGATCGAGTAGGTCGGATAGTGTACGTGTAGGATCGAGTAGGTCGGATGGTGTATGTGTACGATCGCATTAGCTGATGAATGTTAGCTGGGAGATAGGGCATTTGCGAACGTTTTTGCTGGCAGTTTCTTCAGATTTGCATGGCATTTTCTTCAGAGGAGATTGTCAGTTTCTTCAGAGGTAGGCATTTTTATTTAAAAAGCTGCCACTTCTGATCTTGCGTCGCAACTAAAACTGCCAGGAGCGCATTAGTAGGCTAGCTAGTGATCAATCAGTAACTTGTAAACACTGAGCGAACAGAAATAAGGAACTGTTAGTAACTTGTAAACACTAAGAACAAAGAAATAAGGAT
The DNA here is from genome assembly GCF_018294505.1 of Triticum aestivum. Taxonomy (NCBI): domain Eukaryota; kingdom Viridiplantae; phylum Streptophyta; class Magnoliopsida; order Poales; family Poaceae; genus Triticum; species Triticum aestivum. The sequence goes on along the minus strand of NW_025231657.1, from coordinate 6,724 downwards.
CATGTTGTGCACGGCAGTAAGAGCCAATCCGTTCGAAATGTTCACACGAGACTCACAGTCCTGGCATTGTAATATGTTCACATTAGTAGCCCAAATTCAAAACCAACTAGTACGATTCCCATCATAAGATCAACATGTTAATGCATCTCAATGATTCACAGATCATATACAAATATGTAGCTCCAAAAGCAAAGATCTAGAAAAAACTTTTGTTCTTCCTACTAACATGGATGTTTCTCTTGGCCAAAATTCAGTACAGATTGAAAGACAAATTTGTTTGTGAAGTCTACAATTCCTCTTGCAAACGTAAGTGGTTTCACCAACAGCTAGAACCATGAGAATGAACCACACATGATGGAGGAACATCCACTGCGTATGATTTGGTCTTCTCTGATCACACGACGAGACTATTTTCGAAATACAAACCTTAACTTAGGAAAAATGATGCCCATTATATAATCAGACCAAAGCAATGAAGCACCTAGTGTTGGCCAATAAATAGTACAATACTACTTTTCTGCAGTCCATGAAGTGACTATCCAATCTTTCTGTGTCTATTTTCAAATGGCACTACATGTAGTGACTATACTATTCCCTTGTGCAGTTCAACCAAAATTGCGGTCACTTTGTTTGTTTGCCAAATAGCAACGGGCAGACATCTCTGTCTGCACAACTATCAAGCAGCTAGTAAACATATACCCCACCTTGTATTTTCGGTTTAAACACATCTCTTCCCCTTAGCATCTGTCATGTTTTGCACTGGACAATTTGATACAGTCATGTTTTGCCCTGGACAATTTCATACTGAATTGATTTGCTGGTTCAGAGAAGAAATATAACACCTATTCTTCATCAGACCAAGGATATCCATGTTCGTAGTGATGGAAGAGGTGAAATCGATACAACCAAAATTGAGCATCCAATCATTGAATCTTGTCCTGCACCTCCAATGTAGGTCCACCCTGCCAATAAATTCACATACAAACCACTAGTATTACTATCTAATGATAGTACAAAAAGAGTAGCAAGATAGTAGCAAACCATGTACCTTCATAATGAACAACTCATAGTGCCACCAATTGGATATAAAGGTTTGGAAGAAAACATGCTCCTAATGTTGAACCATTTGGACTTTTTGTGCAATTCCACTAAAATCGAGCATCCCTGTTTGCATCGATATTGAAAGTGTGATTACTATAAAAGTGGCACTAGTTGAAGCATAGACTCACAAATATAAGCATTCCAATTTCTAAATGGGAAAAGGTAGCAATACTGTTTCTAACCACCTGTTTGAAGGAATAAATAAGGCAACAACAACTGATGTCAGGAAGGCATATATAGTTCTTTCTGAAAGAATGATCGATTCCTGACCTTTCCTCTTCTTTTAAGCATATTTTGTACAGTTGAACTAAAATAAAATGCCATCACCGCCTTGACAATTCAGTGACACTGTACAAAAGGAAATGACTTAACATTACATCATGATGTTAGGTATCTAGTCGACAGGCATTAGAGACAAACATAAGACCTCCTCCGATAACATAATGAACATTAATTTTAACAAAGGTGTGACTAGCTTTACCGGGATAATTTGAGTGAACTCTACACCCTCTGTTCCTTAATATAAGACGTTTTCGCAGTTCAATTTAAAGTACCCAACGTCTAGTATTTAGAAAAACAGGTAGTAGTTTTCTTGAGCACATATCTAGGAAAGATTGCCACACTTTATTTATGTCCATGCGCTAATGCAACACCATTCAAATAGTAAAAGTATACACTAATCCAGTGGCTAGTGCAACAGTAGAGTAGTTATTTTATTACAGGGTACAGTACAATGGTTTTACTGAACAGATTTCAATAAACTCTAGCACTGGAAGATTTCTATAAGAATTAACAATACAAAATGTAAAGGTAACAAGTTTCGGCATTGGTATACTAGTTGTGCATGAGTGTTAAACCAAATACAAAAGTCTGAAGGTAACTAGCATTATTAACTAATGACGGTGTAAAAAAATTGCAAACCATGTACCTTCAAGGTAAATATCATTTCGAACTCGAGAGGACCTAAAAATTGCTATGCGAATCTTGATAATCGGTCAAACATAAAAACTTGATCGAACAAATCAAGAGAACAACCGGAGGAGGAGGTGCCCACTCTTGACCTTTCCTCTTGACACTGTATAAAAAAATTGACTTATCTCATGAAACTGAGGTATGTAATCTATGAGCATTAACAGTGCAAAAATCTAAAGGTAGTAACAAGATTCATCGTTGGTATACTGGCTGTGCAAAAGCATTAGAATGCCTTAGCTGAAAAATCTTTAATACATCCACAATCAAGAGCTAACCCTGAAACAATCCAGTGACATTAAATGTCATTGCTTAAATTTATCGGTGGCATTAGAATGAGTGTGGCATTAGTTAAAGGTGGCATCACTTTAGCAGTAGCATTGCTTGACTTGACTGCTGGCGTTATACTAACAGCAAAAAAGTGCCAATAAGATCATGGAGGCCCATTTAGACAGTGGGCGCACCAGTACCATGTACCTCCACGGACGCATAGAGTGGTGAGGGAGGTATGGTTGCCCAGAGCAACAAATATCCAGGCAGCATATGTGGATTAAGTCCCATTTTTGTTCTCTTTAGCCACCTTTTTCCTATGTGAGAACAATAAACCGATCGACCTGGTTGATGTCTACTACACAACCTTCTTCTTGTAGACGATGTTGGGCCTGCAAGTGCATAGGTTTGTAGGACAGTAGCAAATTTCCCTCAAGTGGATGACCTAAGGTTTATCAATCTGTGGGAGGCGTAGGATGAAGATTGTCTCTCTCAAACAACCCTGCAACCAAATAATAGAAAGTCTCTTGTGTCCCCAACACACCCAATACAATGGTAAATTGTATAGGTGCACTAGTTCGGCGAAGAGATGGTGCTACAAGTGCAATATAGAGAGTAGATATAGGTTTTTTGTAATTTGAAAATATAAAAACAGCAAGGTAGCTAATGATAAAAGTGAGCGTAAACGGTATTGCAATGGTAGGAAACAAGGCAAAGGGTTCATACTTTCACTAGTGCAAGTTCTCTCAACAATAATAACATAGATAGATCATATAACAATCCCTCAACATGCAAGAAAGAGTCACTCCAAAGCAACTAATAGAGGAGAACAAACGAAGAGATTATGGTAGGGTACGAAACCACCTCAAAGTTATTCTTTCCGACCAATCTATTCAAGAGTTCGTACTAGAATAACACCTTAAGACACAAATCAACCAAAACCCTAATGTCACCTAGATACTCCATTGTCACCTCAAGTATCCGTGGGCATGATTATACGATATGCATCACACAATCTCAGATTCATCTATTCAACCAACACAAAAGTACTTCAAAGAGTGCCCCAAAGTTTCTACCGGAGAGTCAAGATGAAAACATGTGCTAATCCTTATGCATAGGTTCATGGGCGGAACCCGCAAGTTGTTCACCAAAACATACATCAAGTGGCACGTGATATCCCATTGTCACCACAGATAAACACGACAAGACATACGTCAAGTGTTCTCAAATCCTTAAAGACTCAATTCGAGAAGGTAACTTCAAGAGGAAAACTCAATTCATCACAAGAGAGTAGAGGGGGGAGAAGCATCATAAGATCCAACTATAATAGCAAAGCTCGCGATACATCAAGATCGTGCCATAGAGAGAACATGAGAGAGAGAGAGATCAAACACATAGCTACTGGTACATACCCTCAGCACTGAGGGTGAACTACTCCCTCCTTGTCATGGAGAGCGCTGGGATGATAAAGATGGCATACCGCTGATGGGTTCCCCCTCTGGCAGAGTGCCGGAACGGGCTCCCGAGAGGTTTTTGGTGGCTACAGAGGCTTGCGGCAGCGGAACTCCCGATCTGTCTTCTTTTTCGATGTTTTTAGGGTACATAGGCTTATATAGGCGAAAGAAGTCGGTCGGGGGAGCCTCGAGGGGCCCACGAGAGGGTAGGGCGCGCCCAAGGGGTGCCCCCCTATCTCGTGTCTTCCTCGATGCTCCCCTGGCTTGCACTCCAAGTTTCCTGGGTTGCTTCTGTTCCAAAAATAAGTTTCCCGAAGGTTTCATTCCGTTTGGACTTCGTTTGATATTCCTTTTCTTCGAAATACTGAAAACAGGCAATAAAATAGCAATATAGGCTGGGCCTTTGGTTAATAGGTTAGTCCCAAAAATGATATACCTGTGTAGAATAAATCCCATAAACATCCAAAAGGGGTAATATAATAGCATGGAACAATAAAAAATTATAGATACGTTGGAGACGTATCAAGCATCCCCAAGCTTAATTCCTGCTCGTCCTCGAGTAGGTAAATGATAAAAACAGAATTTTTGATGTGGAATGCTACCTAGCATAATTCTCAATGTAATTTTCTTTATTGGGGCATGAATGTTCAGATCCAAATGATTCAAAATAAAAGTTCATATTGACATAAGGAATAGTGATACTTCAAGCATATTAATCAAAGTAATCATGTCTTCTCAAAATAAGATGGCCAAAGAAAGTTATCCCTACAAAATCATATAGTCTGGCTGTTGCTCTATCTTCATCACACAAAGTATTTAATCATGCACAATCCCGATGACAAGCCAAGCAATTGTTTCATACTTTAGTAATCTCAAACTTTTTCAACTTTCACGCAATACATGAGCGTGAGCCATGGACATAGCACTATATGTGGAATAGAATGGTGGTTGTGGAGAAGACAAAAAGGAGAAGATAGTCTCACATCAACTAGGTGTATCAACGGGCTATGGAGATGCCCATTAATAGATATCAATGTGAATGAGTAGGGATTGCCATGCAACGGATGCACTAGAGCTATAAATATATGAATGCTCAACAAAAGAAACTAAGTGGGTGTGCATCCAACTTGCTTGCTCACGAAGACCTAGGGCATTTTGAGGAAGCCCATCATTGGAATATACAAGCCAAGTTCTATAATGAAAAATTCCCACTAGTATATGAAAGTGACAACATAGGAGACTCTATCATGAAGATCATGGTGCTAATTTAAAGCACAAGTGTGGAAAAAGAGATAGTAGCATTGTCCCTTCTCTCTTTTTCTCTCATTTTTTTTTCTTTTTCTCTTTTTTTTCTTTGGCCTTTTTTTTGTAAAGTCTGAAGTCTCATCCCGACTTGTGGGTGAATCATAGTCTCCATCATCCTTTCCTCACTGAGACAATGCTCTAATTAATGAAGATCATCACACTTTTATGGATTTACAACTCAAGAATTACAACTCAAAGCTAGAACAAGATATGACTCTATATGAATGCCTTCGGTGATGTACCGAGAAATGCAATGAATCAAGAGCGACATGTATGAAAATTATGAAGGTGGCCTTGCCACAAATACAATGTCAACTACATGATCATGCAAAGAGCAATATGACAAAAGTAATGCGTGCCATATGAACGGAACGGTGGAAAGTTGCATGGCAATATATCTCGGAATGGCTATGGAAATGCCATAATAGGTAGGTATTGTGGGTGTTTTGAGGAAGGTATATGGTGGGTGTATGGTACCGGCAAAAGTTGCGCGGCACAAGAGAGGTTAGCAATGGTGGAAGGGTGAGGGTGCGTATAATCCATGGACTCAACATTAGTCAAAAGAACTCATATACTTATTGCAAAAATCTAGAAGTCATAAAAAACAAAGTACTACGTGCATGCTCCTAGGGGGATAGATTGGTAGGAAAAGACCATCGCTCGTCCCCGACCGCCACTCATAAGGAAGACAATCAATAAATAAAATTGTGCTCCAACTTCATCACAAAGCGGTTCACCATACGTGCATGCTAAGGGAATCACAAACTTCAACACAAGCATTTTTCATAATCACCTCAACTAGCATGACTTTAATATCACTACCTCCATATCTCAAAACAATTATCAAGTATCAAATTCATCATGGCATCCAATTCACTTTCTATGATAGTTTTTATTATACCCAACTTGGATGCTCATCATTCTAGGACCAACTTTGTAACCATACAAAATACCATGCTGTTCTAAAAGACTCTCAAAATAATATAAGTGAATCATGAGAGACTAGAAATTTCTACAAAATATAACCACCACCGTGCTCTAAAAGATATAAGTGATGCACTAGAGCAAATGACAAACTACTCCGAAAGATATAAGTGAAGATCAATGAGTAGTCGAATAATTGTGCAACTATGTGAAGACTCTCTAACATTAAAGAATTTCCAATCTTGGTATTGTATTCAAACAACAAGCAAAACAAAATAAAATGACATTGCAAGGATAGCACAACTCATGTGAAGAAGCAAAAACTTAGGCTCAACCGATACTAACCGAAAGTTGTTGAAGAAGAAAGGTAGGATGCCTACCGGGGCATCCCCGAGATTAGATGCTTGAGACTTCTTGGAATATTATCTTGGGGTGCCTTGGGCATCCCCAAGCTTGAAATTTTGTGTCTCCTTAATTCCTCTCATATCATGGTTTCTTCTTTTTATCAAAAGCTTCATCCACACCAAACTCAACAAGAACTCGTGAGATAGGTTAGTATAAACCAATGCAAAACCTTATCATTTTCTACTGTAACAAAGCACAAAAATTATTATTACACATTGCATACTAAATGCCTCTGCATATTTAATAGTCCTATCCTCAAATAGAATCATTAAACAAGCAAACATATGCAAACAATG
>NW_025231656.1:0-10982 GCF_018294505.1 Triticum aestivum | reverse complement strand
GAAGATGTAGCTAGTGGGTCCCAGCAGTCAGGGGGAATGTTTTTTCATGAAATATGGTGGACCCTCCGGTGGGTCCCTGCTGTCAGGTGGAGGAATCATTATTTTGCGCGTAATAAGGAGGCACTTCCTTGCTGTGGCCGTGGACCCAGCTATCAGCCTCTCCACGTACAATACTCTTTTGATGGAAGTCGTTCCTTGACCACATTGACCACGCCGCGCCGAGAGCACCTGGGCGGTGGACGACGGCGAGGCTTAGGAAGGGGACAACGCGGAGCCAGGGAAGATGCGACAGTGGAAGCCCATGTGGAGAGGAGTACGAGGGTTCACTGGTTCGGTTGCGGTGTGAGGCTGCCGTCTCCGTAGGGCCTGGACAGCGGTGGGAGTAGTAGGGGGCGGTGAGGCCTCTGCGGCAGCACAGCCGGCCACGGGAGGCAGGAGTAGGCAGCACGACCGGCACTGCTCTGGGCGGCTGGAGCAAGAAGACCAGAGGTTGAAGAAGCACTACGGCCACTGGATGGACATCGTACGGTCACTGGAGCTAGAATCGTTCATATTGACTAAGTTGACAAAGCCCCCCGTCCCCGTCAACTTAGTAGGCCCACAAGTCGGCCTCCCACTATGCTGGGTCCCAGCTAGAAGGGGGGTATTCGTTTTTGTGTGCGCAATAAGGAGGCACTTCCTTGCGTGCGAAGATATAGCTGGTGGGTCTGAGCTATCAGCGGGGGGAATGTATTTTTCGCGAAATACAGAGGCCCTTCTGGTGGATCCCAGATGTCAAGTGGAGGAATCCTTATTTTGCGCGTAATAAGGAGGCATTTCCTTGTGTGCGACCATGGACCTAGCTATCAGCCTCTCCACGTACAGTCCACTTCCGATGGATGTCGTTCATTGACCACGTTGACCACGCCGCGCCGAGAGCACTAGGGCGGTGGACGACGGTGAAGCCTAGAAGGGAACGACACGGAGCCGGGAAGACACAACAGTGGCTGCCCAAGCGGTGGGGAGTACGAGGGTTGATTGGTTCGACTGCCGTCGCCGGAGAATAACAGCAGGTGTGGGTGAGTAGAGGGATGGCTAGGCCAGCGATGGGAGTACGGTGGGGCAGTGAGGCCTGCGCGGCAACACAGCCGGCCACTGGAGGAGGGAGCAGGCAGTCCCGCCGGCGCTTATTTGAGCGGCTGGAGTAGGAAGAGCAGAGATTGAAGAAGCACGACAGCCGAATGATGGACATCCAATAGTCATTGCTTGTGCGTCAACCTTTTTTTAGGAAAGCCTCAAATCTGTGGGAAACAGCATACAACCCATCTGCCATTATTTCTAATAATTTACAGCCCATTTGCTAATTCTTAAGTTTTTTTTGGAGCCCATGTTCTTTTTGTTAGCATTACAACCCATATTGTGGCCACGGTTAAAAAAATATACGAAAATTTGCATATTTCGGTGCGGTCCGAACCGTTTTTAATCCCGAAATTTCGAGTCACATTCAAACTGATTTTAAAAATAAATGTATATCAATATAAAATCCAACAAATTCTCCACGCATAAAAATCAATGCAATTTAAAATCTCGAAATGAAAAAAAGAAATTTGAAACTAATTGCCGGTTTGATGTGTTTTAAAAATGTACAACCCATTTCTCATTACTGATAGGCCATTTTCTCGGCCAGCCGAATGAAGCTCTCCTCGTATTGAAAGTTTGTAGACCAACAGGCCTCACAAAGCGACTTACTTGACAAATCACAAAAAAATCGGGCTAGCCATTTTCAAAAAGAACAGAAAAACTACTGGGCTGGTCTGTGGTAAACATAAAAGAAAAGGCTGTCTAGACAGGCCAGAGTGCCCCACACAGCCCAGTTGACATCCTGCTTCTGTCTCAAAAACAAATTAGATAAATGCCACTCCAATTATGGCGATTCATAAAAGTGCCACTACAATTTTTGCAAACTTTGAAAAACGCCACTGCAATTTGCAAACTTTGAAAAACGCCACTCCTAACTTCGAAAAATGCCACTGGAAATGGCATGAAATGGCATTTTTCAAAGTTTGGAAATTGCAGTGGCATTTCTCGCAATCATCAGATTTGGAGTGGCATTTATCAAATTAACCCAAAACAAAAATAACTGGGCGAGTTGCTGGGTCCCTGGTGTCAGCCACTCGTTGTGCAGTTCTCTCGTTTATTGACTACGTTGACAATGGCATGGGACCCATATGTCAGAAATCCATTAGGAGGAGCCATTTTTATTGGCTTGAAATAAGGAGGCACTTGCTTGCGTACTGCCATGACCTTGGTGGGTCCCCGCTGTCATCCTCTCCATGTACAATCATCTCCTGATTGTGTACGCGTCAACCTGGTGGGCCCACAAGTCAGCCTCTAAACACGTGGCGGACAAATACAACCCATTTAAAAAAATAACAGCTCATTCCATACATTCAAATGGAAAGTGCAACATTCAGAGCAAAGTAACAGGTCTGATCCAGATATAGAGTACCAAACTTCCACGTTGACAACCATCATAGCCAAGTTAACTCTCTACTCCCACTAACACTCTAGTAGTGTACAAGTACTAACTTACTCTTAGATAACTAGACGATGTTGGCCGCCATCTGCGGTACACGCTAAACGCCGGCACCGGCGTCCTCCGCCTCGCCTTGGACTTGCCAGAGGTTCAATAGGGTGCATTGCTCGCGCGCGTTGGCCCTTTCCATGCCGGCGTGGTCCACCGAAGCTTTGGCTTCTAAGCGGGAAACTAACTTGACGAGCTTGTAGTAAAATTCAGCGTCGCGAACGCGTCCGTGCCGGACTGCCTCTAGGGCTATTTGCCGGGCGCCGGCCTCCACGTAGTCGGCCCAGTTGCGGGCGCTCTACACGCAACTCAGAGCGTCGGTGCGCTGCTGCTCCATGTCCCGCTGGTGGCGTAAATCGGCAATACACTGCTCCTCTGCCAGACGGTCGCACTCCAACAACTCCTCATACTCCGCATTGCCATCTAAAGATCTATAGAATGCCTCCTCCTTCTGCCCGCCTTCCGGTGAAAAACCAAACACTAGTTCCGGCGGTGACCACCTCTAGCGTCGCCTATCGCGGAGGGGCGGGGGCATGGCGGACGTGGCGAGAACGAGGATAAGTGGCAAGCGACGTCAGGCCGGTGGGGGCTTATGAGGATAGGGCGAGTTGGGTGATGGTGCCATCTGAGAAGCCTGGGAAACAGTAATTATAGGCGGAAGGTAGGCGAACTAGCGTGTCGCGGGAAACGCGACGGTCATCGCGGTCATCGGAATTCAATGGATAAGCAGGCATGGCTTAGCGCGCCAGCTTGCCGTGGAAAACTAGAAAAACTGAAATTATGACTGTGCCGTCCTGTCCCGTCAGTGGCGCGTCCTTTCCATGCTGGGTCGCATGCTGGCATGACGGTCAAACAAGTGCACTCAAATCATCCAGATGTGGTACTCCCTCCTTGTCAAAAATGATTCCACGGTTTTAAAAGTCCTGCAACAATTAAAGCACATATTTTTCGCATCAGTTAGCTACCTTAATTAAGGCCGGCTGCATGTAGCCACTCAGAATCGCTCGCAGCCAGTACACGGAGCAGCATGCAACGAGTTGCAGCTGAGGGCACGCATGCAACCACTTAAATCACTGGAATTAATTAGGCTTAAACTTCTGCATGCACTTAATTATTGACATGCCTTGGTCTTGCTGCTTTGGCTCACGGGACTAATAACCCGGACGGAGGGAGTACCTTGGTTGGTGAGATTTTTGAATTAAGCCTTGCAAACCGGAAAGGAGGTACTAGTACGTGAGTGATCTGCTATTTATTCATCTAGGATCGAGTATGTCGTTTCTTGAATTGAGCCCTGCAAACCGGAAAGGAGGTAGTACGTGCGTGATCCGCTATTTATCCGTGTAGGATCGAGTAGGTCGGATAGTGTACGTGTAGGATCGAGTAGGTCGGATGGTGTATGTGTACGATCGCATTAGCTGATGAATGTTAGCTGGGAGATAGGGCATTTGCGAACGTTTTTGCTGGCAGTTTCTTCAGATTTGCATGGCATTTTCTTCAGAGGAGATTGTCAGTTTCTTCAGAGGTAGGCATTTTTATTTAAAAAGCTGCCACTTCTGATCTTGCGTCGCAACTAAAACTGCCAGGAGCGCATTAGTAGGCTAGCTAGTGATCAATCAGTAACTTGTAAACACTGAGCGAACAGAAATAAGGAACTGTTAGTAACTTGTAAACACTAAGAACAAAGAAATAAGGATCATGTTGTGCACGGCAGTAAGAGCCAATCCGTTCGAAATGTTCACACGAGACTCACAGTCCTGGCATTGTAATATGTTCACATTAGTAGCCCAAATTCAAAACCAACTAGTACGATTCCCATCATAAGATCAACATGTTAATGCATCTCAATGATTCACAGATCATATACAAATATGTAGCTCCAAAAGCAAAGATCTAGAAAAAACTTTTGTTCTTCCTACTAACATGGATGTTTCTCTTGGCCAAAATTCAGTACAGATTGAAAGACAAATTTGTTTGTGAAGTCTACAATTCCTCTTGCAAACGTAAGTGGTTTCACCAACAGCTAGAACCATGAGAATGAACCACACATGATGGAGGAACATCCACTGCGTATGATTTGGTCTTCTCTGATCACACGACGAGACTATTTTCGAAATACAAACCTTAACTTAGGAAAAATGATGCCCATTATATAATCAGACCAAAGCAATGAAGCACCTAGTGTTGGCCAATAAATAGTACAATACTACTTTTCTGCAGTCCATGAAGTGACTATCCAATCTTTCTGTGTCTATTTTCAAATGGCACTACATGTAGTGACTATACTATTCCCTTGTGCAGTTCAACCAAAATTGCGGTCACTTTGTTTGTTTGCCAAATAGCAACGGGCAGACATCTCTGTCTGCACAACTATCAAGCAGCTAGTAAACATATACCCCACCTTGTATTTTCGGTTTAAACACATCTCTTCCCCTTAGCATCTGTCATGTTTTGCACTGGACAATTTGATACAGTCATGTTTTGCCCTGGACAATTTCATACTGAATTGATTTGCTGGTTCAGAGAAGAAATATAACACCTATTCTTCATCAGACCAAGGATATCCATGTTCGTAGTGATGGAAGAGGTGAAATCGATACAACCAAAATTGAGCATCCAATCATTGAATCTTGTCCTGCACCTCCAATGTAGGTCCACCCTGCCAATAAATTCACATACAAACCACTAGTATTACTATCTAATGATAGTACAAAAAGAGTAGCAAGATAGTAGCAAACCATGTACCTTCATAATGAACAACTCATAGTGCCACCAATTGGATATAAAGGTTTGGAAGAAAACATGCTCCTAATGTTGAACCATTTGGACTTTTTGTGCAATTCCACTAAAATCGAGCATCCCTGTTTGCATCGATATTGAAAGTGTGATTACTATAAAAGTGGCACTAGTTGAAGCATAGACTCACAAATATAAGCATTCCAATTTCTAAATGGGAAAAGGTAGCAATACTGTTTCTAACCACCTGTTTGAAGGAATAAATAAGGCAACAACAACTGATGTCAGGAAGGCATATATAGTTCTTTCTGAAAGAATGATCGATTCCTGACCTTTCCTCTTCTTTTAAGCATATTTTGTACAGTTGAACTAAAATAAAATGCCATCACCGCCTTGACAATTCAGTGACACTGTACAAAAGGAAATGACTTAACATTACATCATGATGTTAGGTATCTAGTCGACAGGCATTAGAGACAAACATAAGACCTCCTCCGATAACATAATGTACATTAATTTTAACAAAGGTGTGACTAGCTTTACCGGGATAATTTGAGTGAACTCTACACCCTCTGTTCCTTAATATAAGACGTTTTCGCAGTTCAATTTAAAGTACCCAACGTCTAGTATTTAGAAAAACAGGTAGTAGTTTTCTTGAGCACATATCTAGGAAAGATTGCCACACTTTATTTATGTCCATGCGCTAATGCAACACCATTCAAATAGTAAAAGTATACACTAATCCAGTGGCTAGTGCAACAGTAGAGTAGTTATTTTATTACAGGGTACAGTACAATGGTTTTACTGAACAGATTTCAATAAACTCTAGCACTGGAAGATTTCTATAAGAATTAACAATACAAAATGTAAAGGTAACAAGTTTCGGCATTGGTATACTAGTTGTGCATGAGTGTTAAACCAAATACAAAAGTCTGAAGGTAACTAGCATTATTAACTAATGACGGTGTAAAAAAATTGCAAACCATGTACCTTCAAGGTAAATATCATTTCGAACTCGAGAGGACCTAAAAATTGCTATGCGAATCTTGATAATCGGTCAAACATAAAAACTTGATCGAACAAATCAAGAGAACAACCGGAGGAGGAGGTGCCCACTCTTGACCTTTCCTCTTGACACTGTATAAAAAAAATTGACTTATCTCATGAAACTGAGGTATGTAATCTATGAGCATTAACAGTGCAAAAATCTAAAGGTAGTAACAAGATTCATCGTTGGTATACTGGCTGTGCAAAAGCATTAGAATGCCTTAGCTGAAAAATCTTTAATACATCCACAATCAAGAGCTAACCCTGAAACAATCCAGTGACATTAAATGTCATTGCTTAAATTTATCGGTGGCATTAGAATGAGTGTGGCATTAGTTAAAGGTGGCATCACTTTAGCAGTAGCATTGCTTGACTTGACTGCTGGCGTTATACTAACAGCAAAAAAGTGCCAATAAGATCATGGAGGCCCATTTAGACAGTGGGCGCACCAGTACCATGTACCTCCACGGACGCATAGAGTGGTGAGGGAGGTATGGTTGCCCAGAGCAACAAATATCCAGGCAGCATATGTGGATTAAGTCCCATTTTTGTTCTCTTTAGCCACCTTTTTCCTATGTGAGAACAATAAACCGATCGACCTGGTTGATGTCTACTACACAACCTTCTTCTTGTAGACGATGTTGGGCCTGCAAGTGCATAGGTTTGTAGGACAGTAGCAAATTTCCCTCAAGTGGATGACCTAAGGTTTATCAATCTGTGGGAGGCGTAGGATGAAGATTGTCTCTCTCAAACAACCCTGCAACCAAATAATAGAAAGTCTCTTGTGTCCCCAACACACCCAATACAATGGTAAATTGTATAGGTGCACTAGTTCGGCGAAGAGATGGTGCTACAAGTGCAATATAGAGAGTAGATATAGGTTTTTTGTAATTTGAAAATATAAAAACAGCAAGGTAGCTAATGATAAAAGTGAGCGTAAACGGTATTGCAATGGTAGGAAACAAGGCAAAGGGTTCATACTTTCACTAGTGCAAGTTCTCTCAACAATAATAACATAGATAGATCATATAACAATCCCTCAACATGCAAGAAAGAGTCACTCCAAAGCAACTAATAGAGGAGAACAAACGAAGAGATTATGGTAGGGTACGAAACCACCTCAAAGTTATTCTTTCCGACCAATCTATTCAAGAGTTCGTACTAGAATAACACCTTAAGACACAAATCAACCAAAACCCTAATGTCACCTAGATACTCCATTGTCACCTCAAGTATCCGTGGGCATGATTATACGATATGCATCACACAATCTCAGATTCATCTATTCAACCAACACAAAAGTACTTCAAAGAGTGCCCCAAAGTTTCTACCGGAGAGTCAAGATGAAAACATGTGCTAATCCTTATGCATAGGTTCATGGGCGGAACCCGCAAGTTGTTCACCAAAACATACATCAAGTGGCACGTGATATCCCATTGTCACCACAGATAAACACGACAAGACATACGTCAAGTGTTCTCAAATCCTTAAAGACTCAATTCGAGAAGGTAACTTCAAGAGGAAAACTCAATTCATCACAAGAGAGTAGAGGGGGGAGAAGCATCATAAGATCCAACTATAATAGCAAAGCTCGCGATACATCAAGATCGTGCCATAGAGAGAACATGAGAGAGAGAGAGATCAAACACATAGCTACTGGTACATACCCTCAGCACTGAGGGTGAACTACTCCCTCCTTGTCATGGAGAGCGCTGGGATGATAAAGATGGCATACCGCTGATGGGTTCCCCCTCTGGCAGAGTGCCGGAACGGGCTCCCGAGAGGTTTTTGGTGGCTACAGAGGCTTGCGGCAGCGGAACTCCCGATCTGTCTTCTTTTTCGATGTTTTTAGGGTACATAGGCTTATATAGGCGAAAGAAGTCGGTCGGGGGAGCCTCGAGGGGCCCACGAGAGGGTAGGGCGCGCCCAAGGGGTGCCCCCCTATCTCGTGTCTTCCTCGATGCTCCCCTGGCTTGCACTCCAAGTTTCCTGGGTTGCTTCTGTTCCAAAAATAAGTTTCCCGAAGGTTTCATTCCGTTTGGACTTCGTTTGATATTCCTTTTCTTCGAAATACTGAAAACAGGCAATAAAATAGCAATATAGGCTGGGCCTTTGGTTAATAGGTTAGTCCCAAAAATGATATACCTGTGTAGAATAAATCCCATAAACATCCAAAAGGGGTAATATAATAGCATGGAACAATAAAAAATTATAGATACGTTGGAGACGTATCAAGCATCCCCAAGCTTAATTCCTGCTCGTCCTCGAGTAGGTAAATGATAAAAACAGAATTTTTGATGTGGAATGCTACCTAGCATAATTCTCAATGTAATTTTCTTTATTGGGGCATGAATGTTCAGATCCAAATGATTCAAAATAAAAGTTCATATTGACATAAGGAATAGTGATACTTCAAGCATATTAATCAAAGTAATCATGTCTTCTCAAAATAAGATGGCCAAAGAAAGTTATCCCTACAAAATCATATAGTCTGGCTGTTGCTCTATCTTCATCACACAAAGTATTTAATCATGCACAATCCCGATGACAAGCCAAGCAATTGTTTCATACTTTAGTAATCTCAAACTTTTTCAACTTTCACGCAATACATGAGCGTGAGCCATGGACATAGCACTATATGTGGAATAGAATGGTGGTTGTGGAGAAGACAAAAAGGAGAAGATAGTCTCACATCAACTAGGTGTATCAACGGGCTATGGAGATGCCCATTAATAGATATCAATGTGAATGAGTAGGGATTGCCATGCAACGGATGCACTAGAGCTATAAATATATGAATGCTCAACAAAAGAAACTAAGTGGGTGTGCATCCAACTTGCTTGCTCACGAAGACCTAGGGCATTTTGAGGAAGCCCATCATTGGAATATACAAGCCAAGTTCTATAATGAAAAATTCCCACTAGTATATGAAAGTGACAACATAGGAGACTCTATCATGAAGATCATGGTGCTAATTTAAAGCACAAGTGTGGAAAAAGAGATAGTAGCATTGTCCCTTCTCTCTTTTTCTCTCATTTTTTTTTCTTTTTCTCTTTTTTTTCTTTGGCCTTTTTTTTGTAAAGTCTGAAGTCTCATCCCGACTTGTGGGTGAATCATAGTCTCCATCATCCTTTCCTCACTGAGACAATGCTCTAATTAATGAAGATCATCACACTTTTATGGATTTACAACTCAAGAATTACAACTCAAAGCTAGAACAAGATATGACTCTATATGAATGCCTTCGGTGATGTACCGAGAAATGCAATGAATCAAGAGCGACATGTATGAAAATTATGAAGGTGGCCTTGCCACAAATACAATGTCAACTACATGATCATGCAAAGAGCAATATGACAAAAGTAATGCGTGCCATATGAACGGAACGGTGGAAAGTTGCATGGCAATATATCTCGGAATGGCTATGGAAATGCCATAATAGGTAGGTATTGTGGGTGTTTTGAGGAAGGTATATGGTGGGTGTATGGTACCGGCAAAAGTTGCGCGGCACAAGAGAGGTTAGCAATGGTGGAAGGGTGAGGGTGCGTATAATCCATGGACTCAACATTAGTCAAAAGAACTCATATACTTATTGCAAAAATCTAGAAGTCATAAAAAACAAAGTACTACGTGCATGCTCCTAGGGGGATAGATTGGTAGGAAAAGACCATCGCTCGTCCCCGACCGCCACTCATAAGGAAGACAATCAATAAATAAAATTGTGCTCCAACTTCATCACAAAGCGGTTCACCATACGTGCATGCTAAGGGAATCACAAACTTCAACACAAGCATTTTTCATAATCACCTCAACTAGCATGACTTTAATATCACTACCTCCATATCTCAAAACAATTATCAAGTATCAAATTCATCATGGCATCCAATTCACTTTCTATGATAGTTTTTATTATACCCAACTTGGATGCTCATCATTCTAGGACCAACTTTGTAACCATACAAAATACCATGCTGTTCTAAAAGACTCTCAAAATAATATAAGTGAATCATGAGAGACTAGAAATTTCTACAAAATATAACCACCACCGTGCTCTAAAAGATATAAGTGATGCACTAGAGCAAATGACAAACTACTCCGAAAGATATAAGTGAAGATCAATGAGTAGTCGAATAATTGTGCAACTATGTGAAGACTCTCTAACATTAAAGAATTTCCAATCTTGGTATTGTATTCAAACAACAAGCAAAACAAAATAAAATGACATTGCAAGGATAGCACAACTCATGTGAAGAAGCAAAAACTTAGGCTCAACCGATACTAACCGAAAGTTGTTGAAGAAGAAAGGTAGGATGCCTACCGGGGCATCCCCGAGATTAGATGCTTGAGACTTCTTGGAATATTATCTTGGGGTGCCTTGGGCATCCCCAAGCTTGAAATTTTGTGTCTCCTTAATTCCTCTCATATCATGGTTTCTTCTTTTTATCAAAAGCTTCATCCACACCAAACTCAACAAGAACTCGTGAGATAGGTTAGTATAAACCAATGCAAAACCTTATCATTTTCTACTGTAACAAAGCACAAAAATTATTATTACACATTGCATACTAAATGCCTCTGCATATTTAATAGTCCTATCCTCAAATAGAATCATTAAACAAGCAAACATATGCAAACAATG
>NW_025231655.1:10351-10983 GCF_018294505.1 Triticum aestivum | reverse complement strand
AATTTGTACATGAAGTGCGTCCAGTTTTTGCCGTGACCCTCTCTACTCTTTCGCACATGCTATGCGGGTGAAATGATGATACCATGCCAAGTTTCAACATTTTCGGAATTCATTTTGTAGTGATTTTCAATTTCACGGTCATTTAGCTCTCTAAACAATTAGGTAAATGACCGAAAAACAACAAATGATGTTAGAACATGTTGGAAATTGATGATTTCGCTTTGAATGTTGCATACTGAACACAAAAGAAGTCCGGAGTTCAAATAAGTTTAAAAAACATTGAAGTGCCCGTGTAACAGATGAGTTCTCGTCCAAAACCCTGATACTCCGAAAGAGTTTGTCCAATTTGTACATGAAGTGCGTCCAGTTTTTGCCGTGATCCTCCCTACTCTTTCGCACATGCTATGCGGGTGAAATGATGATACCATGCCAAGTTTGAACATTTTCAGAATTCATTTTGAAGTGATTTTCAATTTCACGGTCATTTAGCTCTCTAAACAATTAGGTAAATGACCGAAAAAAACAAATGATGTTAGAAAATGTTGGAAATTGATGACGTCGCTTTGCATGCTGCATACAGAACACAAAAGAAGTTCGGAGTTCAAATAAGTTTAAAAAATACTGAAGTGCCC
>NW_025231655.1:9229-10028 GCF_018294505.1 Triticum aestivum | reverse complement strand
GAAGCCCTGATACTCCGAAAGAGTTTCTCCAGTTTGTACACGAAGTGCGTCCAGTTTTTGCCGTGACCCTCTCTACTCTTGTGCACATGCTATGCGGGTGAAATGATGATACCATGCCACGTTTCAACATTTTCAGAATTCATTTTGTAGTGATTTTCAATTTCACGGTCATTTAGCTCTCTAAACAATTAGGTAAATGACCGAAAAACAACAAATGATGTTAGAACATGTTGGAAATTGATGATGTCGCTTTGAATGCTGCATACAGAACACAAAAGAAGTCTGGAGTTCAAATAAGTTCAAAAAACATTGAAGTGCCCGTGTAACAGATGAGTTCTCTTCCAAAACCTGATACTCCGAAAGAGTTTGTCCAATTTGTACATGAAGTGCGTCCAGTTTTTGCCGTGACCCTCTCTAATCTTTCGCACATGCTATGCGGGTGAAATGATGATACCATGCCAAGTTTCAACATTTTCAGAATTCATTTTGTAGTGCTTTTGAATTTCACGGTCATTTAGCTCTCTAAACAATTAGGTAAATGACCGGAAAAAACAAATGATGTTAGAACATGTTGGAAATTGATGACGTCGCTTTGAATGCTGCATACAGAACACAAAAGAAGTCTGGAGTTCAAATAAGTTTAAAAAACATTGAAGTTCCCATGTAACAGATGAGTTCTCGTCCAAAACCCTGATACTCCGAAAGAGTTTGTCCAGTTTGTACATGAAGTGCGTCCAGTTTTTGCCGTGACCCTCTCTACACTTTTGCACATGCTATGCGGGTGAAATGATGATACCAT
>NW_025231655.1:6242-7129 GCF_018294505.1 Triticum aestivum | reverse complement strand
CAGATGAGTTCTCGTCCGTAACCCTGATACTCGGAGAGAGTTTGTCCAATTTGTACGTGACGTGCGTCATGTTTTTCCCGTGACCCTCTCTACTCTTTCGCACATGCTATGCGGGTGAAATGATGATACCATGCCAAGTTTCAACATTTTCTGAATTCATTTTGTAGTGATTTTCAATTTCATGGTCATTTAGCTCTCTAAACAATTAGGTAAATGACCGAAAAACAACAAATGATGTTAGAACATGTTGGAAATTGATGACGTCGCTTTGAATGCTGCATACTGAACTCAAAAGAAGTCCAGCGTTCGAATAAGTTTAAAAACATTGAAGTGCCCGTGTAACAGATGAGTTCTCGTCCAAAACCCTGATACTCCAAAAGAGTTTGTCCAATTTGTACATGAAGTGCGTCCAGTTTTTTTCGTGACCCTCTCTACTCTTTCGCACATGCTATGCGGGTGAAATGATGATACCATGCCAAGTTTCAACATTTTCAGAATTCATTTTGTAGTGATTTTCAATTTCACGGTTATTTAGCTGTCTAAACAATTAGGTAAATGACAGAAAAAAACAAATGATGTTAGAACATGTTGGAAATTGATGACATCACTTTGAATGCAGCATACTGAACACAAAAGAAGTCCGGAGTTCAAATAAGTTTAAAAAATACTGAAGTGCCCGTGTAACAGATGAGTTCTCATCCGAAACCCTGATACTCCGAAGGAGTTTGTCCAATTTGTACGTGACGTGCATCAAGTTTTTGCCGTGACCCTCTCTACTCTTTTGCACATGCTATGCGGGTGAAATGATGATACCATGCCAAGTTTCAACATTTTCAGAATTCATTTTTTAGTGATTTTCAATTTCTCGGTCATTTAGCTCTATAACA
>NW_025231655.1:1835-3053 GCF_018294505.1 Triticum aestivum | reverse complement strand
AAATAAGTTTAAAAAACATCGAAGTGCCCGTGTAACAAATGAGTTCTCGTCCGAAACCCTGATACTCCAAAAGAGTTTGTCCAGTTTGTACACGAAGTGCGTCCAGTTTTTGCCGTGACCCTCTCCACTCTTTCGCAAATGCTATGTGGGTGAAATGATGATACCATGCCAAGTTTCAACATTTTCAGAATTCATTTTGTAGTGATTTTCCATTTCACGGTCATTTAGCTCTCTAAACAATTAGGTAAATGACCGAAAAACAACAAATGATGTTAGAACATGTTGGAAATTGATGATGTCGCTTTGAATGCTGCATACAGAACACAAAAGAAGTCTGGAGTTCAAATAAGTTCAAAAAACATTGAAGTGCCCGTGTAACAGATGAGGTCTCTTCCAAATCCTGATACTCCGAAAGAGTTTGTCCAATTTGTACATGAAGTGCGTCCAGTTTTTGCCGTGACCCTCTCTACTCTTTCGCACATGCTATGCGGGTGAAATGATGATACCATGCCAAGTTTCAACATTTTCAGAATTCATTTTGTAGTGCTTTTGAATTTCACGGTCATTTAGCTCTCTAAACAGTTAGGTAAATGACCGAAAAAAACAAATGATGTTAGAACATGTTGGAAATTGATGATGTCGCTTTGAATGCTGCATACTGAACACAAAAGAAGTCCGGAGTTCAAATAAGTTTAAAAAACATTGAAGTGCCCGTGTAACAGATGAGTTCTCGTCCGAAACCCTGATACTCCGAAAGAGTTTGTCCAATTTGTACATGAATTGCATCCAGTTTTTGCCGTGACCTTCTCTACTCATTTGCACATGCTATGCGGGTGAAATGATCATACCATGCCAAGTTTCAACATTTTTAGAATTCATTTTGTAGTGATTTTCAATTTCACGGTCGTTTAGCTCTCTAAACAATTAGGTAAATGACCAAAAAACTACAAATGATGTTAGAACATGTTGGAAATTGATGACGTCGCTTTGAATGCTGCATACTGAACACAAAAGAAGTCCGGAGTTCAAATAAGTTTAAAAAACATTGAAGTGCCCGTGTAACAGATGAGTTCTCGTCCGAAACCCTGATACTCCGAAAGACTTTGTCCATTTTGTAGGTGACGTGCGTCAAGTTTTTGCCATGACCCTCTCTACTCTTTCGCACAAGCTATGCGGGTGAAATGATGATACCATGCCAAGTTTCAACATTTTCTGAAT
>NW_025231655.1:582-1825 GCF_018294505.1 Triticum aestivum | reverse complement strand
CAGATGAGTTCTCGTCCGTAACCCTGATACTCGGAGAGAGTTTGTCCAATTTGTACGTGACGTGCGTCATGTTTTTCCCGTGACCCTCTCTACTCTTTCGCACATGCTATGCGGGTGAAATGATGATACCATGCCAAGTTTCAACATTTTCTGAATTCATTTTGTAGTGATTTTCAATTTCATGGTCATTTAGCTCTCTAAACAATTAGGTAAATGACCGAAAAACAACAAATGATGTTAGAACATGTTGGAAATTGATGACGTCGCTTTGAATGCTGCATACTGAACTCAAAAGAAGTCCAGCGTTCGAATAAGTTTAAAAACATTGAAGTGCCCGTGTAACAGATGAGTTCTCGTCCAAAACCCTGATACTCCAAAAGAGTTTGTCCAATTTGTACATGAAGTGCGTCCAGTTTTTTTCGTGACCCTCTCTACTCTTTCGCACATGCTATGCGGGTGAAATGATGATACCATGCCAAGTTTCAACATTTTCAGAATTCATTTTGTAGTGATTTTCAATTTCACGGTTATTTAGCTGTCTAAACAATTAGGTAAATGACAGAAAAAAACAAATGATGTTAGAACATGTTGGAAATTGATGACATCACTTTGAATGCAGCATACTGAACACAAAAGAAGTCCGGAGTTCAAATAAGTTTAAAAAATACTGAAGTGCCCGTGTAACAGATGAGTTCTCATCCGAAACCCTGATACTCCGAAGGAGTTTGTCCAATTTGTACGTGACGTGCATCAAGTTTTTGCCGTGACCCTCTCTACTCTTTTGCACATGCTATGCGGGTGAAATGATGATACCATGCCAAGTTTCAACATTTTCAGAATTCATTTTTTAGTGATTTTCAATTTCTCGGTCATTTAGCTCTATAACATTTAGGTAAATGACCGAAAAACAACAAATGATGTTAGAACATGTTGGAAATTGATGACGTCGCTTTGAATGCTGTGTACTGAACACAAAAGAAGTCCAGAGTTCAAATAAGTTTAAAAAACATTGAAGTGCCCATGTAACAGATGAGTTCTCGTCCGAAACCCTGATACTCCGAAAGAGTTTCTCCAGTTTGTACACGAAGTGCGTCCAGTTTTTGCCGTGACCCTCTCTACTCTTTTGCACATGCTATGCGGGTGAAATGATGATACCATGCCAAGTTTCAACATTTTCAGAATTCATTTTGTAGTGATTTTCAATTTCACGGTCATTTAGCTCTCTAAACAATTAGGTAAATGA
>NW_025231655.1:0-572 GCF_018294505.1 Triticum aestivum | reverse complement strand
TTTTGTAGGTGACGTGCGTCAAGTTTTTGCCATGACCCTCTCTACTCTTTCGCACAAGCTATGCGGGTGAAATGATGATACCATGCCAAGTTTCAACATTTTCTGAATTCATTTTGTAGTGATTTTCAATTTCACAGTCATTTAGCTCTCTAAACAATTAGGTAAATGACCGAAAAACAACAAATGATGTTAGAACATGTTGGAAATTGATGACATCGCTTTGAATGCTGCATACTGAACACAAAAGAAGTCCAGAGTTAAAATAAGTTTAAAAACCATTGAAGTGCCCGTGTAACAGATGAGTTCTCGTCCGAAACCTTGATACTCCGAAAGAGTTTGTCCAGTTTGTACACGAAATGCGTCCAGTTTTTGCCGTGACCCTCTCTACTCTTTTTCACATGCTATGCGGGTGAAATGATGATAGCATGCCAAGTTTCAACATTTTCAGAATTCATTTTGTAGTGATTTTCAATTTCACGAACATTTAGCTCTCTAAACAATTAGGTAAATGACCGAAAAAAACAAATGATGTTAGAACATGTTGGAAAATGATGACGTCGCTTTGAATGCTG
>NW_025231654.1:7763-10983 GCF_018294505.1 Triticum aestivum | reverse complement strand
ATACTCGGCCTAATTATTTTTCCAGTTTACTAGCAGGTTCGCACTATCAATAGTACTGCACAGAACTGTGCCTCTGCCATGGCAGCACATAGTTTCGACGTCGCCCAGTTGTGGATCTAAGATTGCAGCCACGGACACACTGGTCTGATTCCCAGTGGACTAGGTTAGCACGGCAATGGTGATTTTCTATTTTTCTCATGCAATTTCGCACCACTAATTAGTTCAAATTTGTTTTTAAAGGTCTGAAATTCTTATTCTAGAAGTAGACATGTGTATGTTTTCAGATTTTAAGACAAGAAAGAAGCCTAGACAAACGGATGTTTGTTAGAATTTTAGGAAGGGAAGAAGCCTCCAAAGTACACACTGATTTGTTGAATTTGGATGTTACCCATGGTCGTGCACGAATGTAGTTATTGAGCAACTATCTTATCATTCCACCATCTAAGTATCTTAGCGTCCCCGGTTGACTATTCGATTCATCACGCCATCTTCACTGGACCAGTGTGGTTCATCGATGGAGGTAAATCAGAATCCTATACTGAACGTTTGGTACCTCCATGGTAAAAAAAAGGCTTGCATAGAGTCATCGGATCAGGTCTGCTAACTAGCTTTAGATTTGGAATGCATCATTAAGATAAAAAGATTACAGATTATTAATACTAGGTTAACTAATTTCATATCCATCACCATGCTCTGGATAGCTGCTAGCAATATGTGTCCTCGCTCCCTGTTTTCAAATATTCAAGTGGCACATATTCGTATATTTCTCTTCTCATCGTAAGGAGGAAAAACAGTACAACTTCTCACATTATCTCAGATATCTTGGTGTATGTCTATCTCTCTTTGTACCGCTCTAAGGTGGATATGATTTTCCTATATGCTACATAAATAATTTATCGTCACATGTCCTAAATTGTCTTTCAATATCTTTGTAGGAGCACCAGAGAGAGCTGCATATGCCATGGTCAAATGTCCGCAAAATCATGTTACCATAATGGATTAGCGTGAGTAAAATGTTTGAATTAGTTCCTTCTTTGTAGATGGTTAGATTATACGGAGTATTTGTTTGAAAAAATTAGCAGCTTTATAATTAGCATTTTCTTTTTTGTGGGTGGTGATCCATTTATAGGTTTAGAAGCTTATAATGGACAATATATTGTTGTGTTATTTGAAGACTAACTTGCTTTTTTTGACTGGCAAAGTGTCACTGACTCGACCACAGTAACTGAGTCGACCTGCTACTTCTTTTCTTAATTAATGTCTTATTCTTGGTGAATTTTTATTGCTATCTTTCCTGCATAAATTAAGCTGGGTAATAGTACAAATTGCTTCATTTCCGTAGGCATGTCTGAGTGTGTACTGCGTAGTTTTGCAGTAGCGAATACTGTTTATTTTTTCAAGTTTCTTTATCGGAGAGGATTATTGTATGTTGGGCCAGGACCGCAATATACTCCTGGAAATTCTAGCTTGATTTATCTTGGTTCGACTCCTGTCCACGTGTGCTAAGTTGTTTCAACTATATTCTGCAACAGGTGGAAGCAGATTATTGTATACATTCTTTGGGTAACAATGCCTATGCTTTCAGTAAGAAAGTCTGACCAGTTGATACTTTATTTGGTTATCTGTCACTAATATATATCTGAGGTCTCAATAAACAAGATGTATTTGGACATTGACCTTGCACCAAGAACAACATTGCAGCTGCAAAGCTATTTCTCTCTTACCATTGGCATGTTTCTGTTGTCAAGGTGTCATGTGGTCTGGTCATATATATAGTAAATATCATTATCCCTCTTCCACCACCATGATTAAAATTGTGCCACTGAGCAACTGGTGCACAGGGTGTTATCTTAACCCATGAAGAACAATATATGAGGCATTGAAGAAGGCTAATGTCGAAAGCTAGGACAATCACACCAACAGTGTGATGGTTTTGTGATGCATCGAGTAACCAGTGATGAAGAAAGTTATTCAAAAGAATGTTGCAGTTTCTTCAAGTTCCTAGGAAAGACAAGCAACTCAAACATGCATGTTAATTCATGGTGGTAAAAAACATTTGCGCTACACCCTCTTCTAGCTTATCTGTTACTAAAGGGAGTTATAGTATTCCGGCATGCAGAACAGTTTATCCCTGCTGCTAGAATTTTCTACCATGTGATAAGTGAAACCAAGAGATATGCGAATTGGGAATGGATGATGCCACCAAGCATACATAATTTCCAGCTCTTTCCATATTCCATAAATTGTACAAAAACCCATTACTGATGTAAGATACAGTGTAACCGTAGATTTGGTAAACAGTTCCTACCGGCTAGTCAGCCGAAAATTCAGCCGGTCACTAGCGCGCTCGCCCTCGTGGCCAACGTGCAGGAGTACGTGTCCCACCACTAGTAGAAAAAGTGTCAAATGTCAAGCACATTAGTGCCGGTTTGCTTTTGAGCCGGCACTAATGTGTGCATACGGCCGGTTCCAACGGCTAGCCGGCCGCTTTCATTAGTACCGGTTCGTGGCCGACCTTTAGCACCGGTTCGTGCCATGGACCGGTACTAAAGTGAGTGGTGGCAGGATGTTGTCAGTCCGAGACCCCTCCAGCACCTTTAGAACCGGTTCGTGGCACGAACCGGTGCTAAAGGTCGTCCTACATAAACCCTTCGTCCACCCGAGCTCGCTCTGTTCTTCCCCTTTCCCCTCTCCTCTCTGTTCTTCCCCTCTTCCTCTCGAGCTCATCACACATTTTGCTCAAAATTTGTCAAGATTTGAAGGCCCCCATCCATTCAAATGATCAAAAAGGTTAGCAACTTTGTCCTTTCATCTTTCATTGCTAGATTATCTCTTGCAATGCTTTGTATAGTGATTAATTTATGAGTTTAGTACTTTGAAAGGAAATATATGTGCTAGTATTTGATTTATATGCAATTTGAGGTCAAAAATAACACTTAGTTTGCATATGTAGGTGTGGTTTACTTAGTGCCTTCTAAATCTCCGTCGTAACCACAGTCGATCGCCCGCACCGTTCCGTCGCCAGCACCACCTTGTGGTGAGCCTCTTGTTCATGAATGTTTTACATTACCAAATTGATGTTTGTGTGATTTGGATATATAGTTACTCGTATAATTATCTTACCCGTACGTTGTTTGTTATACATAGTGCCATGGTTTTGATATCCGTCCCCGTCGGCCCTCGTCCTTGTTATGATTCGGATGTGGTATATTCTCTTTTA
>NW_025231654.1:2895-5327 GCF_018294505.1 Triticum aestivum | reverse complement strand
ATGTTTGTATAACCTTCCTCCTTGGTTGTGCATGAAGCGGAAGTTCATTATGATGCCAGTGCTCATCCAAGGCCCTAAGCAACCCGGCAACGACATTGATGTGTACCTAAGGCCATTAGTTGAAGAACTCTTACAGCTGTGGAATGGAACAGGTGTACGTGCGTGGGATGAGCACATGGGGGAAGAATTTGACCTAAAGGCCTTGCTGTTCGTGACCATCAATGATTGGCCTGCTCTCAGTAACCTTTCAGGACAGACAAACAAGGGATACCGCGCATGCACGCACTGTTTGGATGATACCGACAGTATATATTTGGACAATTGTAGGAAGAATGTGTACCTGGGACATCGTCGATTTCTTCCGAGCAGGCATCCCATAAGAAAGAAAGGCAAGCATTTCAAAGGTGAGGCGGATCACCGGACGAAGCCTCGCCACCGTACTGGTGCTGATGTACATGATATGGTCAAGGATTTGAAGGTAGTCTTTGGAAAGGGTCCAGGCGGACAACCTGTTCCGAATGACGCTGACGGACGCGCACCCATGTGGAAGAAGAAATCTATATTTTGGGACTTGCCCTATTGGAAAGACCTAGAGGTCCGCTCTGCAATCGACGTGATGCACGTGACGAAGAATCTTTGCGTGACCCTGCTTGGCTTCTTGGGTGTGTATGGGAAGACAAAACATACACCTGAGGCATGGGAGGACCAGCAACGTATGCATGGAAAAGACGGCATACATCAGGGTCATGCCAGCTACACTCTTACCAAAGAAGAGAAGGAAATCTTCTTTGAATGCCTGCTCAGTATTAAGGTACCGTCTGGCTTCTCGTCGAATATAAAGGGAATAATAAAGATGGCAGAGAAAAAGTTCCAGAACCTAAAGTCTCATGACTGCCACGTGATTATGACGCAACTGCTTCCGGTTGCATTGAGGGGGCTTCTACCGGATAACGTTCGATTAGCCATTGTGAAGCTATGTGCATTCCTCAATGCAATCTCTCAGAAGGTAATCGATCCAGAAATCATACCAAGGTTAGAGAATGATTTGGTGCAATGTCTTGTCAGTTTCGAGTTGGTGTTCCCACCATGCTTCTTCAACATCATGACGCACGTCCTAGTTCACCTATGCGAAGAGATTAACATTTTGGGTCCTGTATTTCTACACAATATGTTCCCCTTTGAGAGGTTCATGGGAGTCTTAAAGAAATATGTTCATAACCGTGCTAGGCCAGAAGGAAGCATCTCCAAGGGCCATGAAAATGAGGAGGTCATTCAGTTTTGTATTGACTTTATTCCTGACCTTAAGCCGATTGGTTTTCTGAATCGCGGCATAAGGGCAGACTGGATGGAAAAGGCACGCTAGGAGGGAATCAAAAAATATGTATGGACGGACATTCTCTCACTGAAGCACACTACACACTTATACAGAATTCCGCCTTGGTGGCTCCGTATATGGACGAACACAAAAATTTCTATGCTCCAAACACCCGGAGCGGTCTGATGACTGGATTACACGTGAACAAACCAGGAGTTTCGCCGGCTGGTTGCAGACACGTACCATGCATGACGCCTCTATTGAAGATGACCTGTACTCGCTGTCCCAGTTACCATCTTCGAATATAATGACTTTCAAAGGGTACGAGATAAATGGTAATACATTTTACACGATCGCCCAAGATAAGAAGAGCACCAACCAAAACAGTGGTGTCCACTTTGATGCAACAACCAAGACGGGAAAGGAAACATATTATGGTTACATAGAGGAGATATGGGAACTTGACTATGGACGTGGTTTGAAGGTCCCTTTGTTTCGGTGCAAATGGGTCAATATGACACGAGGCGGGGTAATGGAAGACCCGCAGTATGGAATGACAACAGTGGATCTCAACAATCTTGCGTATGCAGACGAACCATTCGTCCTAGCTAATGATGTGGCACAGGTTTTCTATGTGAAGGATATGTCTACCAAGCCGAGAAAAAGAAAAGATAAGGAAGCGAATGCATCATACGATGAGCCAAAGCGCCACATAGTTCTTTCTGGGAAGAGAAACATCGTGGTAGTGGATGACAAGACAGACATGTCACAAGATTATGAAAAGTTTGATGAAATTGCTCCATTCACAGTGAATATTGACCCGAGCATCCAGTTAAATGATGAAGATTTTCCATGGCTATGGCGCAAAGGGACACACGCGAAGAAAAAGTTTCACACCCAAAGATCTGGGATGTGATCGGCTTCACTATCATCACTTTCTTCTGTGTTTCACACCCAGGAGGGAATCTCTGTAATAGTTAGGGTAGTTATGTGTTTTGGCATTTGAAACGCGAGGAAATTTTATGTGCAAACAAATTCTTTCATGCATTTACTGATTTTTTCAACTAAATGACCCTGAAATTGAAAAGCATTTCAAATGAACTCAGAAAAGGTTGAA
>NW_025231654.1:0-2078 GCF_018294505.1 Triticum aestivum | reverse complement strand
CCCGTCCCCGTCGTCACCGCCCCGTCGCCGTCCCCGTCACCGCCCCCCTCCGCCTCGCCTCGCCGGTGAGCTCCTGCCCCGGCCGGCATGTCCACACACACACACATTGTTTTTTTAGTTTTTTAGTTATTCTGTTTTTTAGTTATACAAATATTTATAGAAATGTTAGAAATTTTTCTGTTTTTTAGTTATAGAAATATTAGAAATGTTATAGAAATGTTATAAATTTTTCTGTTTTTAAGTTATAGAAATAGTTATAGAAATGTTTGCAATTTTTCTGTTTTTCAGTTATAGAAATATTTGAAATGTTAGTTATATATATAAAAATGTTAGAAATTTTAGAATTAGTTTTAGTTTGATGAATTAGATTAATGTCAAATTGTTAGAATTTGCATATAGAATTTTAGTTATCACAATCCAATCATTTAAAAAATGTTACTTTTTGCGGGCATATAGTATTTGTTCTCGACGATGCCCTACCCGTATCCTCGCCATCGACCCGTTCGCGACGACGTCCGGCTGACCCATGTCCGGGATTGGGCTCCGCCGGGCTGGCACTGGGAGGTGCTACCTGGAGGGGCGCACCGCTTGGTGAGGAACCCGGCCTCGGGTCCTGTCGTCGACCCTGATCTCCTGTGGTGGCGTTCGCGTGGGCCACATTCGGTGCAGAGGGAGCCGGCCCCGCCAGAGGTGGTGCGTCGTCGTGTCAGGGAGCAGGACGAGCACGTCCATCGCTACATGGCTGCTATGGACGTCAGGTTCTCTAATACCTGGCAGGTTCTTTGGGCAGATGACCGGAGATATGATCCTGTGATGGTTCCTTGTCTTTGGGTGTCCACCGCCCCAGGAACCGCGAGTGGCCTAGATTCTTCTATAGTATTCGATCTTTATTAGCTACCTAGCCAGTGATGTATTCGAGATTATATATTATTCGAGACGATGTATTCGAGATTATATATTATTCGAGACGATGCGTATTATGTACTATATGATTCAGTTTTTCCTTATTGATTGCATCCATGCATTGTAATTTGAATACTAAATTGTTTTATATTTCTTCTGTATTAGTTAAATAAAAGCTATGGCGGACAATACCGGCAGAGAGGGAGAAGAGGCCCTGTTCGAGATCATACGCAGCCCTAACAGGCCAGATGATCTGAATGAAGCAAATGACGGCTCCCAATATCTGAACAATACCGGGGAGGGTGATGATAAGATATTCGATCTCGACGACCGAGCTGATGAAGTCATGAACTATGATTATGATTATGATGACGCAGACAATGATTATGATGACGAATACAATGTTGATCTTGAAATAACAAAGACTACCGGCGAGGTATATTTATATAAGCAGGCATCTAGTGATCATCACATGTTTTTTTATTTGAAGATATATTAACGAATCGATCTTTCTTCTTTCAGCCCTCCGGATCGAGCAAATCTGCTTCTACAGACAGCAGGACAAAGCGTGGCCCGGGCAAAAAGTTGAAGGAGGGTGTAAAGTACAACAGCGATTCCATCAGAGCTAGTGGCAAACCCCTCACGCCTAAGAACATTGCGAACAAGTTCGTTCGTCAGTGCGGAGTTCTTGTGAAGGACCAACTCCCGATCTCAATTCAAGAATGGAAAGAGCCAAAAACTAAACGCCCAGATGTTACTTGGGTCGACGACAGAGCAAAACAAAAGCTTTGGGAATCTCTGATGCAACATTTCACCCTACCAGATTATTTCACTCATGCAGATGTGCAGAACGTCAAGGACGCTGCTCTTAAGAAGATGTCAATTGCATTCAACACCCACAAGAAAACTGTATGGGCCAACTACCTCGCTACAGAAAGGAAGACTCCAGAATTCAAGGGAACACTGGAGAAGCAAAGAGAACACTGGCCCGCTTTCTTGAAATTCAAGGAATCAAAATTATCTATGGAACGGTCGAGAAAAAACAAGGCCAATGCCGCAAAAAAGACGCAGTTCCATAGGGTGGGTCCAGGTGGCTACACGGTGGCAATGCCTAAGTGGGATAAGTCTGAGCAAGAGATGGAGGATGCAGGGGTCACTCCGGTTACTAGGAGCTG
>NW_025231653.1:9280-10986 GCF_018294505.1 Triticum aestivum | reverse complement strand
CCCCCTCCCCTGAGCTTGTATGGATGCATGGATTTTTGTATGGATGCATGGATGTATGGATGCATGGTTTGTTGTATGGATGCATGCATGTATGAATGTATGTATTAATGCATGGATTTTTCGTAGTATTTTTTTTTTTGAATTTTTTTAAAGATGGATGCACGAATGTGTAGATGGATGCATAGAAGGATGGTTGAATCCATGGATGCATGTATTTTTTAGTAGTTTTTTGTTGTAGTTTCTTGTAGTATTTTTCTTGTATTAGTTTCTTGTAGTATTTTGCGTAAGTGACAGATGAGAGATGTTTTCGGGAGGAAGAGAAATCAAATTCTAAAGATGGCGGTCAGTCTGGGCAAGTTCGTCCTAAGATATACCTTTGTCATGCACGATGGACTCGCCCAGCTTGACCATCACCGAAAGTCGAAATAGCGGTGAGAGAGTGCCCACCATATATACAACCACTAGAGAGTGTCCACCATATTTGACATATGAGAGATGTTACCGATTGAAGATAAGACTTGTTCATTGAGGAAGAGAAATCGATGTCTAACGATGGCGGTCGATCCGTGCGAGTTCGTCCTGTTATACCTTGATAACGCACGATGGGATCGCCCAGCTCGACCATCACCGGAAGTCGAAATACCCGTGAGAGTGTGTCCACCATATACAACCACCAGATAGAGTGTCCATCATATTTGACAGATGATAGTGTTCTTGGAGGAAAGAAAATGACTCTTTTGTTATTTTTCGTTGTGTGATGGAAGGTGTTAGCGCCGATCGATTTTGCGGTTATGGCTTCCTCCGACAATGCAGCTTCCTTTAGGGTCGACTCCTTGGTCGAGGAGAAGAGCACCGATGATCTCTTGGCAGCACTCATTGAGAAGAACCCGCCGCTGATCCTAATTAAGTATTTTGAGGATCTGAAAAAGAAGAATTGGTCAACTAAGGGGAGCAAGGCCCCACCACGTAAGGAGAGAGACGACCCGGTGCCATTGAGTCCACCGACCATCATTCCAGACGACGCTTGGTCCTCCACTATGGTCTGAATGCAATGAACAAGTGCTTCCTTACGAAGGCAGCATCCACGACTCGTTCAAGCAGAGAGAAGGCAGAGTATCATTACAATTAGTATGTGCTTAACCAGAAGAGAAAACCTGAATTAGGCAATGGTGCAAGCCAGAAACAGCTTTTCGGGTTCAGTGGATGGAGAAACTTGATAATTATCTTTCAGTTCATCATAATTGTGGTGTTGCTTTTATCACGTGGTCGCATGTAGACATGCATTGACCACTTTGTTGTTTACTATGTAACCACTTGTACTAGCGAACTTCTTTGTGACTTCAAATGAAGCTTGTGTGAACTATTTATATAATGCGTATGTGAGTTTGTTATAAACTCTCAGACTTAAAAGACTACTTTATGTATTGTATATCTGTTTTCCAAGCAGTGATACGACGGAGAAGAGGCAGAAAAACAAAACTGTCAGATAACCTTTATCAAGCGCCGCTCTCGGGAATCACAAGTTTGCCGGTGGCTCTCGGCAAAGGTCTATGCACTGGGAGCTGCTGGAGCTACTATGACGAGAGGTGCACTCGGCAAAGACACGACGGAACCAGCCGGCCGTGAAGGAACTATTTATATAATGCGTATGTGAGTTTGTTATAAACTCTCAGACTTAAAATATGTATTGTATATCTGTTTTCCAA
>NW_025231653.1:0-889 GCF_018294505.1 Triticum aestivum | reverse complement strand
GAATTGTGTGTTTATAATTTTGAATATTCATTTAAAGTAATGTAGTCTTTGTTGAACTTTATTGTGCATGATTGTTATATCTTTGTATTTTGCTCCGACCTATCCATTTGGTTTGGCCAACTAGATTGATTTATCTTCAGTGGGAGAGGTTCTTTATAGAGAGTTCAGTCTTGCGGTTTCCTCACGCAGTGACAGTAGGGGTAGTGAGTCACATATTTGTATTGTTTCCATCAAGGGTAAAACGACATGGTTTAATTATATTGCTTGATTTTATTCTGTCCACATCATGTCATCTTGCTCAAAGCGTTACTCTGTTTGTTATGAACTTAATACCAGATGCATGCTAGATAGCGGTCGATTGGTGGAGCAATATAAGTAGATGTAGAATCATTTAGGTCTACATGTCATGATGTGATGCATATATACATGATCATTGTCATGAATATCGTCATAACTATGCGCTTTTGTAGCAATTGACCAACAATAATTAGTCTAGCCACCATATGCTATGTTTCGAGAGAGAAGCCTCTAGTGAAAACTATGGCCCCCGTGTCTACTTTTATCATATTACTAAAACCAGAAATACCTAGCTGCAATTTTACTCTTTTTTATTGTACTTCTCAATTTATCTATGTACTACTACCAGATTTAATCCTTGCAAGCAATAGGTTCAAGGGGATCGACAACTCTCTTGCCCATGTTGGGTGCAAGTATTTGGTCTTGTATGTGTGCTGCTACTGTTCACTAGGATCTGCTTGGTTCTCGTGTTGGTTCGATAACCATGGTTCTCACTAAAGGAAATGTATCAACTACTATATTGCTTCACCCTTCCTCTCAGGGAAAATCCCAATGCAGCTCATAAGTAACAAAAAAAATTCTCGCGCCGTTG
>NW_025231652.1:6311-10987 GCF_018294505.1 Triticum aestivum | reverse complement strand
CGTCAACTCATTTTGTGTTAGAGTAATCCCGTGTCCGTCTTGTATGTATGTGTGTCCATGTGGAATTCTAAGCCTAGTCTGTTTTGGGTCTAGCCTGGTAGTATATATACATGACCACCCCGTGTAATCTGATCATCCAGAAAAAGATCAATAAAGATAAAAAATCTCAGGAGCGACACGCCCCTGTTGCAATCGAAAAATAGTCCTGATCAGCTTTTGTCGTTCACGACGTTCTACGTGGGTTCCGCCGAAGTCGATCGATCTGGCCAGTTACGAGCTAGCAAGACGCCTTGGTGGCACTGTAGATCCAAAGCCAGCTGCTTATGTGCTTGCACGTACGCACGTGTAGCTCATTGGTGATTTGGTCTAGCGATCAAAAGCGAACAATTGGTATCAGAGCCTCGACGATCTACGATGACGGACAGTGACGCTGAGTCAGTTAAGTCCGCCAACGGCGGTTCCAAGGGGAACAAGACCGGCAATAGCGGTTCCAAGGTGAACAAGAACGGCGGCAAGGTGAAAAAGGGCGGGAAGCAAGCGACTAGTGGTGGTGGAACGGGCGGCGCCAACGTGCAGGTGCATCGCAACATCCCCATCCAATACCCGATGCTCAATGACGCCAACTATGACGTGTGGGTGGTCAAGATAAAGATTATTCTCCAGACCCTTCGAGTGTGGGAGGCCATTATGGACGACGATGTCGACCAGGAGTGCGACGAAGGTGCCATGGCCACCATAGCCCAGTCTATGCCAGATTCCGTGCTAATGATATTGGCGGAGTTCGAAACAGCAAGAGAGGCGTGGAATATATACATGACCACCCCGTATAATCTGATTAGCCAGAAAAAGATCAATGAAGATAAAAAAGCTCAGGAGCGACACACCCCTGTTGCAATCGAAAAATAGTCCGGATCAGCTTTTGTCGTTCGCGACGTTCTACGTGGGTTCCGTAGAAGTCGATCGATCCGGCCAGTTACGAGCTAGCAAGACGCCTTGGTGGCACTGTAGATCCATAGCCAGCTGCTTGTGTGCTTGCATGTACGCACATGTAGCTCATCGGTTATTTTGTCTAGCGATTAAAAGCCAACAATTGGTATCTAGAGCCTCGACGATCTACGATGACGGACAGTGACGCTGAGTCAGTCAAGTCCGGCAACAGCGGCTCCAAGGGGAACAAGCCCGGCAACGGCGGTTCCAAGGCGAACAAGAACGGCGACAAGATGAAAAACGGCGAGAAGTCAAGGACTAGTGGTGGCGGAACGGGAGGCGCCAATGTGCAGGCGCATCACAACATCCCCATCCAGTACCCTATGCTCACCGACGCGAACTATGGCGTGTGGGCGGTCAAGATGAAGATTATTCTCCGAACCCTTCGAGTGTGGGTGGCCATTATGGACGACGATGTCGATCAGGAGTGCGACGAAGGTGCCATGGCCGCCATAGCCCAGTCTGTGCCAGATTCCGTGCTGATGACATTGGCGGAGTTCGAGACAGCAAAAGAGGCGTGGAATATATACATGACCACCCCGTGTAATCTGATCAGCTAGAAAAAGATCAATGAAGATAAAAAAGCTCAGGAGCGACACACCCCTATTGCAATCGAAAAATAGTCCCGATAGCTTTTGTCGTTCGCGACGTTCTACGTGGGTTCCGTAGAAGTCGATCGATCCGGCCAGTTACAAGCTAGCAAGACGCCTTGGTGGCACTGTAGATCCATAGCCAGCTGCTTGTGTGCTTGCACGTATGCACGTGTAGCTCATCGGTTATTTGGTCTAGCGATCAAATGCCAACAATTGGTATCTAGAGCCTCGACGATCTACGATGACGGATAATGACGCTGAGTCAGTCAAGTCCGGCAACGGCGGCTCCAAGGGGAACAAGTCCGGCAACGGCGGTTCCAAGGCGAACAAGAACGACGACAAGGTGAAAAACGGCGGGAAGTCAGCGACTAGTGGTGGCGGAACGGGAGGCGCCAACGTGCAGGCGCATCGCAATATCCCCATCCAGTACCCGATGCTCACCGACGCCAACTATGGCGTGTGGGCGGTTAAGATGAAGATTATTCTCCCAACCCTTCGAGTGTGGGAGGCCATTACGGACGACGATGTCGATCAGGAATGCGATGAAGGTGCCATGGCCGCCATAGCCCAGTCTGTGCCAGATTCCGTACTGATGACATTGGCGGAATTCGAGACAGCAAGAGAGGCGTGGAATATATACATAACCACCCCGTGTAATCTGATCAGCTAGAAAAAGATCAATGAAGATAAAAAAGCTAAGGAGCGACACACCCCTGTTGCAATTGAAAAATAGTCCCGATCAGCTTTTGTCGTTCGCGACGTTCTACGTGGGTTCCGTAGAAGTCGATCGATCCGGCCAGTTACGAGCTAGCAAGACGCCTTGGTGGCACTGTAGATCCATAGCCAGCTGCTTGTGTGCTTGCACGTACGCACGTGTAGCTCATCGGTTATTTGGTCTAGCGATCAAAAGCCAACAATTGGTATCTAAAGCCTAGATGATCTACGATGACGGACAGTGACGCTGAGTTAGTCAAGTCCGGCAACGGCGGCTCCAAGGGGAACAAGTCCGGCAACGGCGGTTCCAAGGCGAACAAGAACGGCGACAAGGTGAAAAACGGCGGGAAGTCAGTGACTAGTGGTGGCGGAACGGGAGGCGCCAACGTGCAGGCGCATCGCAACATCCTCATCCAGTACCCGATGCTCACCGACGCCAACTATGGCGTGTGGGCGGTAAAGATGAAGATTATTCTCCGAACCCTTCGAGTGTGGGAGGCCATTACGGACGACGATGTCGATCAGGAGTGCGACAAAGGTGCCATGGCCGCCATAGCCTAGTATGTGCCAGATTCCATGCTGATGACATTGACGGAGTTCGAGACAGCAAGAAAGGCGTGGAATATATACATGACCACCCGTGTAATGTGATCAGCCAGAAAAAGATCAATGAAGATAAAAAAGCTCAGGAGCGACACTCCCCTGTTGCAATCGCAAAATAGTCCCGATCAGCTTTTGTCGTTCGCGACGTTCTACGTGGGTTCCGCCGAAGTCGATCGATCCGGCCAGTTACGAGCTAGCAAGACGCCTTGGTGGCACTGTAGATCCAAAGCCAGCTGCTTGTGTACTTGCACGTACGCACGTGTAGCTCATCGGTTATTTGGTCTAGCGATCAAAAGCCAACAATTGGTACCTAGAGCCTCGGCGATCTACGATGACGGACAGTGACGCTGAGTCAGTCAAGTCCAGCAACGACCTTTCAAGGGGAACAAGTTCGGCAACGGCGGTTCCAAGGTGAACAAGAACGGTGACAAGGTGAAAAAGGGCGGGAAGTCAGCGACTAGTGATGGCAGAACGGGCGGCGCCAACGTGCAGGCGCATCGCAACATCCCCATCCAGTACCCGATGCTCACCGACGCCAACTATGGCGTGTGGGCGGTCAAGATGAAGATTATTCTCCGAACCCTTCGAGTGTGGGAGGCCATTACGGACGACAATGTCGACCAGGAGTGCGACGAAGGTGCCATGGCCGCCATAGCCCAGTCTGTGCCAGATTCCGTGCTGATGACATTGGCGGAGTTCGAGACAGCAAGAGAGGCGTGGAACGCACTCAAAGAGATGAGGATTGGAGAAGATCGCGTCACGAAGGCTCGGGCACAAGTGCTGAAGCGCCAATTTCACAAGTTGCAGAGGGAGGAAACTGAACCGGTGAACGACTATGCCATGCGTTTGACTACTTTGGTGGGAGAGATCCGCGCGCTTGGTGCAAAGATCGACGAGACCGAGATTGTGGAGAAATTTTTCAGTTCAGTGACTGATAAAATTCATCTACATCATCAGCACGCTCGAGCAGCTTTACGACATCGACGACATGACCATAACGAAGGCGATCGGACGCTTGCGGACATGGGAAGAGAATGCTCGTGGTTGTCGGAACGGCAATGGAGGAGGTAGTGACCAACTCACGTACTCGCGCGCAGATTGGGAGTCCGCAAGTAGCAAAGGAAGGCCAACGTTGGCGAAGGCTCAAGCAACGCGAAGCGCGGCGGACAAACCGAAGAAGGCAAAGGAAAAGGCAAGCCACAAGGTCGTGGTAAGGCGGACCGATCTAAAGAGCGGAAGCCACGGAACTTGGATATGTCCGAGGTCAAGTTCTATAAATGCAACGAGATGGGTCACTTTGCGAAGGATTGTTCGAAGCCTAACAAACGGGAGATCAAGGCAAATTTGGCAAAGAAGGAAGATGAACGTCCAGGTCTTCTGATGGCCGAAGTTTATGATCTCGTCTAAACAGCGGTTGTGAAACCAAATCGGAAGGTGCTACTTCATGAGAAAAAGGTAACACCAAAGTTATCCGGGAGCCAAAACGTGTCGTGGTATCTCGATACGGGTGCCAGTAACCACATGACAGGGTGCAAGGAGAAGTTCGTCCAATATGATGTTCAAGGCTCGGTCAAGTTCGGTGATGGTTCAAATGTGGAGATTTGCAGGCAAGGTTCTGTCCTCTTCGAGGGTCTCACAGGAGAACATCGCATACTCATCGGAGTGTACTACATCCCACGGCTGCGCAACAACATCATCTCTGTCGGGAAACTTGACTAGAATGGATGCAAGGTGGATATTGAGAACGGAGTGATGACGATCTTCGACAACCTCCGAAAC
>NW_025231652.1:0-2841 GCF_018294505.1 Triticum aestivum | reverse complement strand
ATGAGACTTTATGTCAGTTTGTCCAACGCTTTAGCACGTTTGATAACACCATCT
This sequence comes from Triticum aestivum, assembly GCF_018294505.1. Classification (NCBI taxonomy): domain Eukaryota; kingdom Viridiplantae; phylum Streptophyta; class Magnoliopsida; order Poales; family Poaceae; genus Triticum; species Triticum aestivum. The sequence goes on along the minus strand of NW_025231652.1, from coordinate 2,787 downwards.
CGGGGATTCCCCCCTAGGAAGTTATGATAGCCTTCAAGCTAGCAATGCGGGACGTCAAGATGAGGGAAAAGCTGGGAACGAAAGATATCCAGAGCATGGCAGAATTGTTTGCCGTGGTAGAAAAGCATGCCAGGGCCGCGGAAGCTCGAGAATGGCCGCGCCGTACCAAGAATTCCAGCGGTGCCGGCTCTTCACGAACCATGATGGATAAAGAGAGAAAAAGTGTGGAGGCCGTCCTCACCGTTAAGGCACCTGTAGCTGCTGCCCTCGAGAGCAAGGATCGCAAGCCTCCCCAGCCTCCTCAGGAGATTCAGAATATGGAGGAACCTTCCGAGGAAGGCGCAGGAAAATGGTACAAAATTCAGAACACCCATCAACATGATTTAGAAGAGTTTAAGGAGGTACAGATCATGGCGGAAAAACATCAAAGAGAGTGGCTCGGGTATACCGGATGGAGGGAAAATGATCACTCCCCTCACAGGTCAAAAACCGGTGGATGCCTGAGCGAAACAGAGGAAATTGGGCCACCGGGCGTGGGGTGCGAAACTATCGTCCAAACCGCCCTGAAGTGCGCGAGGCCGTCAGAGGAGGCAATCGAGAACGTCCCCAAACCCCTGCGAATAACCCAGGACAAAGGGCACACCTCGACCATGGCTTTTATGTAACAAAAGACGTGGCGTACGTCTATGTGGGAGCTTCATTCCAGTTTTCACACCAATAGTTTTATTTCCTGAAAAATGGAAGTGAACGCCATAACTACCTATCGGGGGATTCGCGACCACTTAGATGGTCAGAAGTTTCTTTAGGCTTTGACTCAAAAGACCACTCCAAAAACACTTCCACCGTGGGGTGGCTTGCTCTAAGCATCTCCCTGACAAGCAGTAATATCCGAGTATCCTGAATGCTGGTTGACGGGGGCACAGGGCTAAACCTCCTTTCTCCCCAAGTATTGAAAGAAATGCAAATACCGTTGTGTTGGCTACGACTAAGCCAGCCTTCCTGGGAGCTACGCATGGCCACACTGTGTCGTTAGGCCAGATTTCCCTCATGACGATGACAAGAACAACTACCGAACTGAGTCGCTAGATTTTGACGTTGCTAAATTCATGTTACCTTACAATGTTAACCTTGGTCGCCAAGCCATGGGTAAATTTATGGTGGCATCCCACTGCGTCTATATGACGATCAAAATAACATGACCAAAAGGGCCTATATGTGTCCTTTCTCACCTCCCCGATGGCGTGATATACGCTGAAAAGATGTACCTGGCTGCTATCACCAAGGAAGGGATTACCAGGAATGAGGAGCCCACTCTCCCAAGCCCTTGAAGGTCAAGGATCTTCACGGAGGCTGCTGTCACCACAAAAAAATATCCCCCTCGGGGATGATCCTAGCCAAGTCATTAAGATTTGGGACCAACTCGATCCCAAATTGGAAATCGCACTCATCTCCTTCCATTGGCTAATGCCAACGTGTTTGCTTGGTAACCGTCGGATATGTCCGGGCTCTCCAGGCAGGTGATCTAGCACTACTTATGCTTATGTTCGGGAGGAAGACCCGTTAAGCAAAAAATTCGGCGCCAGGCGCCTGACCAGCAGAAGTTTATACAACAAGAGGTCGAAAGGCTACAAAAGGCAGGCTTCATCCGGGAAGTTATGCACCCTGACTGGATAGCTAACCTCGTGCTAGTCCCCAAAGCTAATGGAGATGTGAGAATGTATATAGACTTCAGTGATATAAACAAGGCATGCCCCAAAGACCCATACCCTTTGCCACACATCGATCAGATTGTGGACTCCACTTCCAGGTGCGATTTTCTATGCTTATTAGATGCCTATTCAAGGTATCACCAAGTCCGAATGGTAGAGGGGTGTGATGAGAAAACAATCTTTGTCACACCTGTGGGGACTTTCTGCTACGTATGCATGCCTTTCGGACTGAAAAACATGGGCTCAATGTACAAACGCACCATGAGAATTTTCTTAGCCCTCAGATCAGGCGTAATGTGGAAGCCTATGTCAATGACTTGGTAGTCAAGACGCGGGATAAATCTACACACTTGGAAGGTTTGGCCGAAACCTTCGGTAGCCTACAAAAATGTGCATGAAGCTCAATCCCAGCAAGTGCATATTCGGTGTCCCATCCTAAAAGTTGCTAGGATTCCTGGTATTCAACAGAGAAATCGAGGTTAACCCAAAAAAGATAAAAGCCATCGAGAAGATGAGGACACCTGCTCATCTTAAAGATGTGCATCACCTTGCTGGTTGCAGGGCGGCGTTGGGACGATTTGTCTCCAAGCTAGGAGAGAAGGCTCTACCCCTATTCACACTCCTCAAGAGGACCAGTCCATTCCGGTGGACCCCAGAAGCAGAGCAGGCCCTCCAGCAAACGAAAGTATATCTGACCTCACCGCCTGTCATAGTGTCTCCCGAACCCCGACAACCATTGCTCTTGTATATCTCTTCGACCCCCCATGTTGTGAGTGCGCCATTGGTTGTCAAGCAGGAGGTCCTCCAGGTCCAAGAGGGACCTATGGAACAGGATGTAGAAAAATGGTTTGTCCAGTGACTTGTGTACTTTGTGACCAAAGTGCTACATGATGCGGAGATCCGGCATCCCACTATCTAGAATATGTTATATGCCATAATTATCGCCTCTCAAAAGTTATGACACTATTTCCAGGCCCACCCAGTATCGGTACTATCCTCCTTTACCTTGGACCTATCCTCTGAAACTGGAGGCCACGGGACGCATCGTCGAGTGCGCTGCGGAACTGGCAGAATTTGA
>NW_025231651.1:9449-10988 GCF_018294505.1 Triticum aestivum | reverse complement strand
GAACGCCGAACAGGACCAGGCCCACCTCTCTCCTAGGCGGTCTCAACCTGCCCTGCCGCTCCGCCACAAAGTAACCGTCGGGGACCGTCGGGAACCCAGGCCCACCTCTACCGGGATGGAGCCACCTGTCCTTTCAGCCCCCAACTCCGTACAGTATCACAGGTAATGTAACAGTGTAAAGTATATAGTATATGCCCGTGATCACCTCCCGAAGTGATCACAGCCCAGTAGTATAGCATGGCAGACGGGCAAGAGTGTAGGGCCACTGATGAAACACTAGCATCCTATACTAAACATTTAGGATTGCGGGTAAGGTATCAATGACTGTAGCAGCAATGACAGGCTATGCATCAGAATAGGATTAACGGAAAGCAGTAACATGCTACACTACTCTAATGCAAGCAGTATAGAGTAGAATAGGCGATATCTGGTGATCAAGGGGGGGGGGGCTTGCCTGGTTGCTCTGGCAAGAGAGAGGGGTCGTCGGTGACGTAGTCGACCACAGGGGCATCAGCATCGGTCTCGGAGTCTACTGGAAAGGAGTAACGGAGGGGGAACACAATAAATAACAGAACAATCAAAGCATCACAAAGCGTAACAAGACAATACGCGGTGTTGGTGTGCCCTAACGCGGTAGTAAGTGATACCGACGAAGGGGGGGAAACATCCGGGAAGTATTCTCGGAGTTTCGCGTTTTCGGACAGAGGAGCCGGAGGGGGAAAGTTGCGAGTTCGATAGGTTAGGGGGGTGTGGCAGACGAACGGGTTGCGTATCCAGAATCGTCTCGTCGTTCTGAGCAACTTTCATGTAGAAAGTATTTTAATCCGAGTTGCGGATTAAAAGATATGATTTTCTAAAGATTTTATTAATTTTTAGAATTTATTTAACTATTTAATTCTAACATTATCCAGAATAGTGCATGCTGACGTCATCATGACGTCAGCATGACGTCAGCAGTCAACAGGGAGTTGACTGGGTCAATCTGACGTGTGGGTCCCGCATGTCATACACTGTTTTAGTTAACTAACAGTTAATTAGGTTAATTAGTGATTAGGTTAACCTAATTATAATTAATTAATTAATTAATTAATTTTATTATTATTATTATTATTATTTATTTTGATATTCTTTTTTTTAACGTTTTGGGGCCGTGGGGCCCATCTGTCATAGGCCCCAGGGGCCTTGGCAGGTTTGGTCCAGCGGGTGCGGGCGCACCCGAGCGAGCACTCGCCCGCAGGGCGGGACGAGGCCGCCGGGGCACGGGGCCATGGGGCGCCGGCCGGAGCAGGATGCGGTGGTGGTTCGTGGCCACGGCGAGGCCACGGAGGGGCGCAAGGCGCCGGCCGGCGACAGGGGGCATGGCCAGGGCCGCAAGTACGCGGCCAGAGAGCAGCTCGGGATGGCCGGAGCGGCAGCGGGAGGCGGCTAAGCGGCACCGGACGCGGGGGTCTTCGAGCGGCGCAGTGGGACGAGGCCATCGTGGCGATGGAGCTCACACAGCCCGACTGGTCCCTGGCGTCGGCTGGGGCGGAGGAGGGC
>NW_025231651.1:6368-8157 GCF_018294505.1 Triticum aestivum | reverse complement strand
ATGGCCCAGTTGGGCCAAGGGGTCCAGTGGGGGAAGGGGGGGGTATTTGTCTCCCCCCCCCCATTTTATTTATTTTTGGATTTTGTTTTTATTTCTTTTCTTTTAGTTAGTTTTATTTTATGTTTTGCCTTTGTTTCCTATTGTTTTATTTTTTTTAAAATATATACTTGGCATCTAATTTAGTAATTCAATTTAGGCCATTGTCACAAAAAGTCTAGTCCTCAAATAATTTAGTTTGACATTTTATTAATTACAAAAGGTATTTAAATAACTATTTATGCTGCTGTTTTATTCATCTAATAGTATTTAAACATTTTATAAAAGTGGGGTTTCTTCACCACAATCACCTTTGCATTATTTAGCACGACTCGAACATTTTAGTTTTAAAGTTTGAAAACTTTTGTTGTTTGCCTTTATTTTAAATTTGAATTTGAATCGGTTTTTGAACTAACGAGAGATTATCAACAGTAACCGAGGTGACGTGGCATCCTTAGTAGAGGGTTACTGTAGTTTAATTACCCGGGCGTCACAAATCTCCTCCACTACAAGAAATCTCGTCCCGAGATTTAAGAGGTAGTGAAAGGGGGGAAGGTTCGGTTACGAATCTAGCGGGTCTTCTCATTCTGGCTTGCTCTTCTCGAAGAGAACCGATCCAATACATTGATGTCTTCATTTCTCTGCTTCAGGTCCTTATGATGAAGTCGGCATCTTTTCTTCGGGATCTTCATCGTATTTACGAATAGGTAACGGGGTAGATCGAAAACGACAGAATGCTATAAGGGTAATAACCTGGGATTAACCCATGAATGAGCATATGAGTACCTCTTGAGTTGAACAAATAGAACACATCGAGAGTAAAGTTGGAAGGTCCAACAAGAAGTTTCAGGCAGCCAGGCAATTGTTCAATGCCTAGTCAGAAGGTGAAAGGGGTTTCAAGCAACGAAATAATTATTGTTTCCGATGCCAGAATCGCTGATCTCATTGGAAGGTGGCTCATGAATTACGTACGAGTCCACGCGAGAGGAATAACTTTGGGAACAGGGGGTGTATAGGAGAGTCAGGTTTCGATCCTGTGGAACCATGTGGGTTAAAAGTAGGAAGGGCGGAGACGTCTTGCGTGATCATGCAAGAAAGGCATGTCAGAGGATAGCCTGTCGATTATGTTGGCAACAACGTCGATACCAGGGGCGAGGGACGAAGAGAACCATTTTCCTGCTCGTTGAACGAGGCGGACCAATAGGCAAAGTTCTCGTCCATCGGTGGTTACCGAAATGTCATCAACAAAAGTAACAGGGTCTTACTGACCGAGTTGTACACCAAGGTGTTTGCACAAGTAGGGAATTATTATTGTTTATATCATATAGATCATAGAAAGGGTTTAAATAAACCAATGGAAAGGAAAGGTGATTTCCAGGTTTAATCAAAACAATGGGGAGGAAAATGTGTATACACACATATTACAGGGGTATATCCTTCCCTAGGACAAGCGGGGCATGATATCCATGACAGGATAGAAGTAGAGAATCATTGAGGTAAAGGGAGAGGAATTTCATGACGCTACCCATACAACGGTGTTTGGATAATTGATAAAGAGAATTTAGCATTGTGCTTCAAATGTTCTTGTTGATGAACGGAGTACCACAGACATGCTTCGAGATAGCATTGACATGGTCTTCAAGCAAAGGTCGGACTTGGATATACAAAGGATTCACCAGGAACAACTTATAGAATAAGCATTACAATTTCCTTATGGAAGAATGGAAAACCTTGCTGGAAAGGAAACTTTAAC
>NW_025231651.1:1334-1783 GCF_018294505.1 Triticum aestivum | reverse complement strand
GAACGCCGAACAGGACCAGGCCCACCTCTCTCCTAGGCGGTCTCAACCTGCCCTGCCGCTCCGCCACAAAGTAACCGTCGGGGACCGTCGGGAACCCAGGCCCACCTCTACCGGGATGGAGCCACCTGTCCTTTCAGCCCCCAACTCCGTACAGTATCACAGGTAATGTAACAGTGTAAAGTATATAGTATATGCCCGTGATCACCTCCCGAAGTGATCACAGCCCAGTAGTATAGCATGGCAGACGGGCAAGAGTGTAGGGCCACTGATGAAACACTAGCATCCTATACTAAACATTTAGGATTGCGGGTAAGGTATCAATGACTGTAGCAGCAATGACAGGCTATGCATCAGAATAGGATTAACGGAAAGCAGTAACATGCTACACTACTCTAATGCAAGCAGTATAGAGTAGAATAGGCGATATCTGGTGATCAAGGGGGGGGGGG
>NW_025231651.1:0-1038 GCF_018294505.1 Triticum aestivum | reverse complement strand
CATCGGTCTCGGAGTCTACCGGAAAGGAGTAACGGAGGGGGAACACAATAAATAACAGAACAATCAAAGCATCACAAAGCGTAACAAGAAATACGCGGTGTTGGTGTGCCCTAACGCGGTAGTAAGTGATACCGACGAAGGGGGGGAAACATCCGGGAAGTATTCTCGGAGTTTCGCGTTTTCGGACAGAGGAGCCGGAGGGGGAAAGTTGCGAGTTCGATAGGTTAGGGGGGTGTGGCGGACGAACGGGTTGCGTATCCGGAATCGTCTCGTCGTTCTGAGCAACTTTCATGTAGAAAGTATTTTAATCCGAGTTGCGGATTAAAAGATATGATTTTCTAAAGATTTTATTAATTTTTAGAATTTATTTAACTATTTAATTCTAACATTATCCAGAATAGTGCATGCTGACGTCATCATGACATCAGCATGACGTCAGCAGTCAACAGGGAGTTGACTGGGTCAATCTGACGTGTGGGTCCCGCATGTCATACACTGTTTTAGTTAACTAACAGTTAATTAGGTTAATTAGTGATTAGGTTAACCTAATTATAATTAATTAACTTAATTATTTAATTAATTAATTAATTTTATTATTATTATTATTATTTATTTATTTTGATATTCTTTTTTTTAACGTTTTGGGGCCGTGGGGCCCATCTGTCATAGGCCCCAGGGGCCTTGGCAGGTTTGGTCCAGCGGGTGCGGGCGCACCCGAGCGAGCACTCGCCCGCAGGGCGGGACGAGGCCGCCGGGGCACGGGGCCATGGGGCGCCGGCCGGAGCAGGATGCGGTGGTGGTTCGTGGCCACGGCGAGGCCACGGAGGGGCGCAAGGCGCCGGCCGGCGACAGGGGGCATGGCCAGGGCCGCAAGTACGCGGCCAGAGAGCAGCTCGGGATGGCCGGAGCGGCAGCGGGAGGCGGCTAAGCGGCACCGGACGCGGGGGTCTTCGAGCGGCGCAGTGGGACGAGGCCATCGTGGCGATGGAGCTCACACAGCCCGACTGGTCCCTGGCGTCGGCTGGGGCGGAGGAGGGC
>NW_025231650.1:2282-10988 GCF_018294505.1 Triticum aestivum | reverse complement strand
AAGAGAAAATCATCATATAGAAGATGTTTCGAAACACGTCCAAAATTATTTTTGGGGTGCCAAAAATTTTGGACCTTCGAGGATTTTTTCGAAGAGAACAGTCGCGGAAAATCTTGTCCCAGTGTGAGGGGACAAGATCCTACGAATCGTGAGATGATGATGCATATACCACTATTAGTGTACACCCCCTTTTCGTGGCTTTTTGGAAGGCCACCCTTTGGGGCTATCCCTTAAAGTAGTGCATGATGACATGAGGAGGTGGGGACTGTTAGGAATAGCAATTTTTTTGAAAAATAACCAACTTTATTAATTAGAAATAACGGTTACATCGTCTATTAGAGGTTTTACAATTTCGACCAAAGGCTCCTCAAACCATCCCATTGTCTCAGAAAATCTAGCTAATCTGGCAAGTTCACGAGCTACTTTATTTGCTTCCCTATTACAACATTCAAAACCAGTGAGAGGAAAATCACACGCTAAAAACTAACAATCATCAAAAACTGCAGCCGCCGCTCCTGCTGAATGTCCTCCATTCTTCATGGTATCAGTGACTTCCATATTGTCAGAATTAATGACAACACGCTTGCAACCCGCCTAATGTGCGAGAGATAATTCAATAGAGCCAAAGCTTCTGCCGTCAGGACATCAACACACTAATCAATCTTCTAGTTTCCGCCAACAATGAATTTTTCTTTATCATCTCTAAGAACAGCACCAGCCGTGCCCTTAAGCAAGTCATGATCAAAATATGCATCCACATTAAGCTTCACAAAACCCATTGGAGGTCTAGTCCTTGCCCCTCTTTTACTGACTGCATTTCGTGAGAAAGCATTAAGAAAGTTTGCCGCTATAGCACGAATTCCCATAGAGTTTGTGGAGCATCTTGAAACTTTCCTTCATGGACCAGCCTACGTCTGTTCCACCATAAGTATCAAGCGGTAATAACGATTAGTTCGTGGGCCTTTGATACGTCTCCAACGTATCTATAATTTTTTATTAATCCATGTTGTTATATTATCATTCTTGGATGTTTTATAATAATTTTTTAGAAACTTTATATCATTTTTGGGACTAACCTATTGACATAGTGCCCAGTGATAGTTATAGTTTTTTGCTTGTTTTTTCCTTCGAAGAAAATCAATATCAGATGAAGTCCAAATGCCACAAACTTTTTGGAGATTTTTTGGACCAGAAGGAAACTTGTGAACCAAGGAAGCTCACCAGGGGAGGCCCAGGTGGCCCACTAGGCACCAGGGAGCACCCTGGTGGGTAGTGGGGGGCCTCAGGCACCTCTCCCACCTCTTCTTGACTCTATAAATACCCAAATATTTCAGAAACCGTAGGGGAGTCGACAAAAAATTGTTTCTGCCGCCGCAAGTTCTAGAAGCCACGAGATCCAATCTAGAGCCCGTTCCGGCATCCTGCCAGAGGGGAACACGGTGACGGAGGCGTTCATCATCCTCATTGGTGCACCTCCGATGATGCGTGAGTAGTTCATATCAGACCTACGGGTCCTTAGGCAGTAGCTAGATGGCTTTCTCTCTCGTTTTGATTCTCAATACAATGGTTTCTTGGAGATCTATGTGATGTAACTCTTTCTTTTACGTTGTGTTTGTTGGGATCTAATGAACTGTGAGTTTTCGATCAGATATATGAAATTATACCCATACTTGATTATTATAGCCTCTGAAAGCACAAGTGTTCCCTGGGTGATTTTGGTAATCAATGACAACATATCTCTTGTTGGACTAATACTTTTATCGAGTATATTTCAGATGAGTTCAACAATGGCGTGGCAAGGACAAGAGGATGTGAAACCCCTTCCAAATGCTAAGGACAAAGATTGGCAAAGGCTAAAGACTCTTCAATTTCATTTTAGTGATCCAAGATCACATTGAGTCCATAGGAAAGCCAATACTATTCAAAGGGGATGAGGTGTTGCTTAATGGTCTACTTGCTCAAGTGCTTAGTGATATTGCTCCAAAAACCCTCAGCCACTTTCTCATTTCCACATATGTCCAAAACCTAAAGTCAAACTCGGCCCCACCGATTTGATCTATCCGGCGCCAACGTGTTCATTTGACATAACCACTGCCTTTTGAGAAAGAGATGAACAACTATGAGCATATGTTATATGGCGATGTGTACTAGTAGAGTTGAGGTAATCCAGGACAAGGAGGGGGGTGTTACGCACGTAGCAAAGGAGATAGACGAGAAGGAGGAAGAATATACTCCGCAAGGTGTGGAGACGGTGGGCGAAGAGAAAGATGAGAATGGCACATCGGCGGCCTCCGAGGAGGAGGACCGCCGGGCCAAATGAAAATCCTAGGATGGAACTGCCTACCACGGCAGTTCATGAGCTTCTGGACCTACAGGAGTGTATAAGGATAGAGTTAATTTTCCTTTCTGAATCTCATTTGAATAAGTGTAAAGCCGATGAACTTCGTCGTGTCCTAGGTTTTGATTCTATGTTTGTAGTGGAAAGTGATGGTAAGGCCGGTGGCCTCATTTTATTTTATCATAAGTTAAATAAAGTCGAGTTGAACTAGGTCTCGCCCCATTTTATTGATATTGTTTTCATGCATGAGGATATGGTTCAGTGGCGTTTCACCGGTTTTTATGGTCACCCGAAATGGAATGAACGCCATCTATCTTGGGAGGATATTCGCAATCTTCATAGTAAGGGAAACCATCTGTGGGTGGTTTTGGGAGATTTTAATGAAATTTTTTACCCTTCAGATAAGGAGGGTGGCATGGCAATACCTATTGGTATGATGAGAGAGTTTAATTCCTAATGGATTGCGGGCTCGACGACATGGGCTATATCAGTGAGATCTTCACTTGGAGGAGAGGAGAAATACGTGAACATCTTGACCGGGCAGTCTGCAATATAGCGTGGGCAAATAAATTCCCTAGAACGGTGGTGATCAATGAAGAACATATCCACTCTAACCATCGCCCAATCGTTCTGGACACGGAATATTTGGATGGAAAAATATTTAAATGTCCGGAGGGGCGTGTTAAACAATTTGAGGCGAGGTGGATGAAGGAAGAGACGGTGACTGGAATTGTTAAGGCATCATGGGAGAAAGCAAAGCTCGCAGGTATTGGACCTTCACTTGCGGACCGTACGAGAATAGTGCATATCGATCTACATACTTGGGATTGGGAAACTCTAAAGGGACCAAAGGTGAGAATTAGGAAACTAAAAAGGAACTAGAGAGACTTAGGTGGGGCCCTTTGAATATGGAATCTCAATGTCGTTAAAAGGAAGTTATTGTGTTAATTGAAAATATCTTGGATCAAGAGGAATTTTTTTGGCTACAAAGAGGATAGGCAAACTGGTTGATGCACGGGGATTGAAATACATCGTTCTTCCATAACGCTGTCACAACCAGGAAAAAAGAAATAATATAAATAAACTCTTAGACGAGTCCGAAAAATGGATAAGAGAAAAAGAATTGACGGATCATATTACTGATTATTTTTCAAAGCTTTTCACGTCGGAAGTTCAGCATCCGAATCAGGAAGTGTTATCACATGTCCCTAGGAAAGTGTCAAATAAAATGAACAAGGCTCTACGCGCCCCTTATACTGCCGAAGATGTTCGTAAGACCTTATTCGATATTGGGGACTTGAAAGCTCCAGAGCCAGATGGACTCCATACTATTTTCTACAAAAGGTTTTGGCCCATGCTAGGGGAAGACCTAATTGAGGAGGTTCTGAAAGCAATCAACACTTGTACTATACCGAATGACTGGAATGAGATGGCAATCGTGATGATTCCTAAAATTAATACACTAGAAAAGGTAAATCAGTTTAGACCGATCAGCTTATGTAATGTGGTCGATAAGATAATTGCCAAAATGGTGGCTTCCCGATTGAAGGTTCTCCTACCAGAAATAATTAGTCCGACACAGAGTGCTTTTGTATCAGGAAGAATGATAACGGATAATATTTTAGTGGCCTACGAATGCTTTCACACTATCAAGAACAAAAAGTGGGTAGAGAGGGCTTGTGTGCTATAAAACTTGACATGCACAAAGCATATGATAGAGTCGAATGGCCTTTCTTGAAGGAGATCATGTTGAAATTGGGCTTTCGTCAAGAGTGGGTTAATTTAATTATGCAATGCGTCTCAACTGTCGAATATAGAGTAAGGATAAATGCAGAGGAAAGTGAGAGTTTCAAGCCGACTAGAGGGTTGAGGCAGGGTCTATTCCTGTTGTGTACAGAGGGGCTAAATGCCTTGCTTACGCATGCGGAGGAGAACGGAAACATATCAGGAGTAAAAGTTTGTAGAGATGCCTCGCCAGTAACAAACCTTCTCTTTGCGGATGATTCACTCATCTTGATGAAAGCCAACCAACATAATGCAGTGGCCCTGAAATCAGCAAAGTTGAAAGATGATGGTAGCAATTACACAGACTGGGTCTGTAACTTGATGATTATCCTCATTGCTGCACAGAAGAATTACGTCCTAGAAGCACCGCTGGGTGCCAGGCCTGCTGCAGATGCAACTGCAGACGTTGTGAACGTTTGGCAGAGGAAAGCTGATGACTACTCGATAGTTCAGTGTGCCATGCTTTACGGCTTAGAACCGGGACTTCAACGGCGTTTTGAACGTCATGGAGCATATGAGATGTTCCAGGAGTTGAAGTTAATAGTTGAGAGATATGAAGTCTCCAATAAGTTCTACAGCTGCAAGATGGAGGAGAATAGTTCTGTCAGTGAGCATATACTCAGAATGTCTGGGTATAACAATCACTTGATTCAACTGGGAGTTAATCTTCCGGATGATTGCGTCATTGACAGAATTCTCCAATCACTGCCACCAAGCTACAAGAGCTTCGTGATGAACTATAATATGCAAGGGATGGATAAGACTATTCCCGAGCTCTTTGCAATGCTAAAGGCTGCAGAGGTAGAAATCAAAAAGGAGCATCAAGTGTTGATGGTCAATAAGACCACCAGTTTCAAGAAAAAGGGCAAAGGGAAAAAGAAGGGAACTTCAAGAAGAACGGCAAACAAGTTGTTGTTCAAGAGAAGAAACCTAAGTCTGGACCTAAGCCTGAGACTGAGTGCTTCTACTGCAAACAGACTGGTCATTGGAAGCGGAACTGCCCCAAGTATTTGGCGGATAAGAAGGATGGCAAGGTGAACAAAGGTATATGTGATATACATGTTATTGATGTGTACCTTACCAGAGCTCGCAGTAGCACCTGGGTATTTGATACTGGTTCTGTTGCTAATATTTGCAACTCGAAACAGGGACTACAGATTAAGCAGACACTCGCTAAGGACGAGGTGATGATGCGCGTGGGAAATGGTTCCAAAGTCGATGTGATCGCCGTCGGCATGCTACCTCTACATCTACCTTTGGGATTAGTTTTAGACCTAAATAATTTTTATTTGGTGCCAGCGTTGAGCATGAACATTATATCTGGATCTTGTTTGATGCGAGACGGTTATTCATTTAAATCTGAGAATAATGGTTGTTCTATTTATATGAGTAATATCTTTTATGGTCATGCACCCTTAAAGAGTGGTCAATTTTTGATGAATCTCGATAGTAGTGATACACATATTCATAATGTTGAAACCAAAAGATGCAGAGTTGATAATGATAGTGCAACTTATTTGTGGCACTGCCGTTTAGGTCATATTGGTGTAAAGCGCATGAAGAAACTCCATACTGATGGACTTTTGGAATCACTTGATTATGAATCACTTGGTACTTGCGAACCATGCCTCATGGGCAAGATGACTAAAACGCCGTTCTCCGAAACTATGGAGTGAGCAACTGATTTGTTGGAAATCATACATACTGATGTATGTGGTCCAATGAATATTGAAGCTCGCGCCGGGTATTGTTATTTTCTCACCTTCACAGATTATTTGAGCAGATATGGGTACATCTACTTAATGAAACATAAGTCTGAAACAATTGAAAAGTTTAAAGAATTTCAGAGTGAAGCTGAAAATCATCGTAACAAGAAAATAAAGTTTCTATGATTTGATCGTCGAAGAGAATATTTGAGTTACGAGTTTGGTTTAGATTTGAAACAATGTGGAATAGTTTCGTAACTCACGCCACCCGGAACACCACAGCGTAATGGTGTGTCCGAACGTCATGATCGTACTTTAGTAGATATGGTGCGATCTATGATGTATCTTACTGATTTACCGCTATCATTTTGGGGTTATGCTTTAGAGACGGCCGCATTCACGTTAAAGAGGGTACCATCAAAATCCGTTGAGACGACGCCTTATGAACTGTGGTTTGGCAAGAAACCAAAGTTGTCATTTCTTAAAGTTTGGGGCTGCGATGCTTGTGTGAAAAAACTTCAACCTGATAAGCTCGAACCCAAATCAGAGAAATGTGTCTTCATAGGATACCCAGAGGAGATTGTTGGGTACACCTTCTATCACAGATCCGAAGGCAAGACATTCATTGCCAAGAATAGATCCTTTCTATAGAAGGAGTTTGTCTCGAAAGAAGTGAGTGGGAGGAAAGTAGAACTTGATGAGGTAACTGTACCTGCTCCCTTATTGGAAAATAGTTTATCACAGAAACCAATTCCAGTGACGACTACACCAATTAGGAAGGAAGCTGATGATATTGATCATGAAACTTCAGATCAAGTTACTACCGAACCTCGTAGGTCAACCAGAGTAAGATCCGCACGAGAGTGGTACGGCAATCCTATTCTGGAGGTCATGTTACTTGACCATAGCAAGCCTACGAACTATGAGGAAGCGATGATGAGCCCAGATTCCGCAAAATGGCTTGAGGCCATGAAATCTGAGATGGGATCCATGTATGAGAACAAAGTGTGGACTTTGGTTGACTTGCCCGACGATCGGCATGCCATTGAGTATAAATGGATCTTCAAGAAGAAGACTGACGCTGATGGTAATGTTACTGTCTACAAAGCTTGACTTGTTGCGAAAGGTTTTCGACAAGTTCAAGGGGTTGACTACGATGAGACTTTCTCACCCGTAGCGATGCTTAAGCCTGTCCGAATCATGTTAGCAATTGTCGCATTTTATGATTATGAAATTTGGCAAATGGATGTCAAAATTGCATTCCTAAATGGATTTCTGGAAGAAGAGTTGTATATGATGCAACCAAAAGGTTTTGTCGATCCAAAGGATGCTAACAAAGTGTGCAAGCTCTAGCGATCCATTTATGGACTGGTGCAAGCCTCTCGGAGTTGGAATAAATGCTTTTATAGTGTGATCAAAGCATATGGTTTTATACAGACTTTTAGAGACGCCTGTATTTACAAGAAAGTGAGTGGGAGCTCTGTAGCATTTCTAATATTATATGTGGACGGCATATTATTGATTGGCAATGATATAGAATTTCTGGATAGCATAAAAGGATACTTGAATAAAAGTTTTTCAATGAAAGACCTCGGTGAAGCTGCTTACATATTGGGCATCAAGATCTATAGAGATAGATTAAAACGCTTAATTGGACTTTCACAAAGTACATACCTTGATAAAGTTTTGAAAATGTTCAAAATGGATCAAGCAAAGAAAGGGTTCTTGCCTATAATACAAGGTGTGAAATTGAGTCAGACTCAATGCCCGACCACTGCAGAAGATAGAGAGAAAATAAAAGAAGTTCCCTATGCTTCAGCCATAGGCTCTATCATGTATGGAATGCTGTGTACCAGACCTGATGTGTGCCTTGCTATTAGTTTAGTAGGGAGGTACCAAAGTAATCCAGGAGTGGATCACTGGACATCGGTCAAGAACATCCTGAAATACCTGAAAATGACTAAGGATATGTTTCTCGTTTATGGAGGTGACAAAGAGCTAGTCGTAAATGGTTGCGTCGATGCAATCTTTGACACTGGTCAGGATGATTCTAAATCGCAAACCGGATACGTTTTTATATTGAACGGTGGAGCTGTCAGTTGGTGCAATTCTAAACAAAGCGTCGTGGCGGGATCTACATGTGAAGCGGAGTACATAGATGCTTCGGAAGCAGCAAATGAAGGAGTCTGGATGAAGGAGTTCATATCCGATCTAGGTGTCATACATAGTGCATTGGGTCCAATGAAAATCTTCTATGACAATACTGGTGCAATTGCCTTGGCAAAGGAATCCAGATATCACAAGAAGACCAAGCACATCAAGAGACGCTTCAATTCCATCTGGGACCAAGTCCAGGTGGGAGACATAGAGATTTTCAAGATACATACGGATCTGAATGTTGCAGACCCATTGACTAAGCCTCTTCCACGAGCAAAACATGATCAGCACCAAGGCTCCATGGGTGTTAGAATCATTACTGTGTAATCTAGATTATTGACTCTAGTGCAAGTGGGAGACTGAAGTAAATATGCCCTAGAGGCAATAATAAAGTTATTATTTATTTCCTTATATCATGATGAATGTTTATTATTCATGCTAGAATTGTATTAACCGGAAACATGATACATGTGTGAATACATATACAAACTAAGTGTCACTAGTATGCCTCTACTTGACTAGCTCGTTTATCAAAGATGGTTGTGTTTCCTAGCCATGGAAAAAAGAGTTGTCATTTGATTAACGGGATCACATTATTGGGAGAATGATGTGATTGACATGACCCATTCCGTTAGCTTAGCACTTGATCGTTTAGTTTGTTGCTACTGCTTTCTTCATGACTTATACATGTTCCTGTGACTATGAGATTATGCAACTCCC
>NW_025231650.1:0-1012 GCF_018294505.1 Triticum aestivum | reverse complement strand
GGGGGGCCGGCCCCCCCTTTCCTTCCTCCCTCCTTCCTCTTCCTTCCCTCTCCCTCTCCAAGTAGGAAAGGGGGGACAAACCTACTTGGAGTAGGATTGCCCCCCCTTGGGCGCGCCTTTCCCCTTGGCCGGCCCTCTCCTCCTCCTCCCTTTATATATGGAGGAGGGGGGCACCCCATAGACACAACAATTGATCATTGATCTCTTAGCCGTGTGCGGTGCCCCCCTCCACCATAATCCACCTCGATAATATCGTAGCGGTGCTCAGGCGAAGCCCTGCGTCGGTAGAACATCATCATCGTCACCACGCCGTCGTGCTAATGGAACTTTCCCTGGACACTCGGCTGGATCGGAGTTCGAGGGACGTCATCGAGCTGTACGTGTGCAAGAACTCGAAGGTGCCGTGCTTTTGGTGCTTGATCGATCGGGCCGTGAAGACGTACGACTACATCAACCGCGTTGTGCTAATGCTTCCACTTTCGGTCTACGAGGGTACGTGGACACACTCTCCCCTCTCGTTGCTATGCATCACCATGATCTTGCGTGTGCGTATGATTTTTTTTGAAATTACTACGTTCCCCAACAGCTAGGTGGGGAGAACCTTATTCCATCTTCAGGGAGGCACCAACGTCTCGTCTTTCTGAACAAGACATAAACCCTAACAAAATTCGAAGGAAAGACAGAGCCCTCCTGCTGGCAAGGGCCGGGATCCACCATGCAGCCATGGTCCTAAGGCCACTGGAGACGAGGCGTGTTGGAAATATGAGCAATTTACCGAATAATTTTATTAACAGAAATACTAAATAAAGCATGACTAATATAACAGATATAAAACAAGTCATGCAGTCTGACAGAGAGAAGGTAAATAGCATCTGCAAATATGAACTATAACCAAACGTATCTAGAGTAGATGCTAGAACAAGGAACTTTGGCAGGACATCTAACAGAAAGAGGAAGAACACGTACGGGACAGCAGCAGCAACATAAGCACTGGTCTTGGGCTTGGTGTCCT
>NW_025231649.1:0-10991 GCF_018294505.1 Triticum aestivum | reverse complement strand
TTTTGGATGTTTATGGGCTTTACTTTATACTTTTATATCATTTTTGGGACTAACCTACTAACCGGAGGCCCAACCCAAATTGTTGTTTTCTTTCCTATTTCAGTGTTTCAAAGAAAAGGAATATCAAACGGAGTCCAAACGGAACGAAACCTTCGGGAGAGTTATTTTTGGAACTGAAGCAATCCAGGAGACTTGGAGTATACGTCAGGGAAGCAATGAGGAGGCAACGAGGCAGGGAGGCGCGCCTTACCCCCCCTGGGCACGCCCACCACCCTAGTGGGCCCCTCATGGCTCCCCTGACCGACTTCTTTCGCCTATATATGTCCACATACCCTAAAAACACCAAGGAGCACAATAGATCGGAAGTTCCGCCGCCGCAAGCCTCTGTAGCCACCAAAAACCTCTCTGGAGCCCGTTCCGGCACCCTGCCGGAGGGGGGATCCCTCACCGGTGGTCATATTCATCATCCCGGCGCCCTCCATGACGAGGAGGGACTAGTTCACCCTCGGGGCTGAGGGTATGTACCAGTAGCTATCTGTTTGATCTCTCTCTCTCTCTCGTGTTCTTGATTTGGCATGATCTTGATGTACCGCAAGTTTTGCTATTATAGTTGGATCTTATGATGTTTCTCCCCCTCTACTCTCTTGTGATGAATTGAGTTCTTCCCTTGAAATTGTCTTGTCGTATTGAGTCTTTAAGGATTTGAGAACACTTGATGTATGACTTGCCGTGCTTATCTGTGGTGACAATGAGATATTCACGTGATCTACTTGATGTATGTTTTGGTGATCAACTTGCGGGTTCAATAAACTTATGCATAGGGGTTGGCACACGTTTTCGTCTTGACTCTCCGGTAGAAACTTTGGGGCACTCTTTGAAGTACTTTGTGTTGGTTGAATAGATGAATCTGAGATTGTGTGATGCATATCATATAATCATACCCACGGATACTTGAGGTGACATTAGAGTATCTAGGTGACATTAGGGTTTTGGTTGATTTGTGTCTTAAGGTGTTATTCTAGTACGAACTCTATGATAGATCGAACGGAAAGAATAGCTTCGTGTTATTTTACTACGGACTCTTGAATAGATCGATCAGAAAGGATAACTTTGAGGTGGTTTCGTACCCTACAATAATCTCTTCGTTTGTTCTCCGCTATTAGTGACTTTGGAGTGACTCTTTGTTGCATGTTGAGGGATAGTTATATGATCCAGTTATGTTATTACACTACAAGAAATATGTCAACTAGTGACCTTCTGTCACTGACCCTGGAAGAATTGGTCATAGATCTATGACCATTTGAGACCAATTGGTCAAAAGCTGTTCGGGGGGCTCCAAATCCTAAACCATTACAACCATTTTGGTCAGAAAGGTCATAATTTCCTTACACGAAATGGTCATAAAGCAAATAGCGCTAGTCCCATGCCTTATTTCTAGTTGTTAATGACCAATATAGATGGTCATAGCCTTGTAAATTGTGGTGGGTTGAGATGACTAGGCGCCATCTCATCAGTTTTGCCTATGTGTCATGTCCATGTGTCAATTTTTGCCCTAGGTTGTGAAGCAACCTATATTTCTGTTATTCCAAAAATTCCCAAAAAAATCTCATAAATTTTTTGGATCATATCTTCATCAAATATGTCAAAAACCTTCCTTGCCTAGTTTAAAAATAATTCAACAATATTCATTTTCCTATTCTGTTCAGAGCAGCACTTTGTGAAGGAAGTGTTATTTATATATTCTTAATTTCCCTAAAAATTTGTGAAGACATTTTCTTAGTATATGATCATCCTCAGCCAAAACTCACGCCCATTGGTCATGTGCATTTTCCATACCGCTAATCGAACACTTGGCTGCTAATTCATGTTTGAGCATAGTTCAGTCTACTCATGAGAATCTTATGTTATAATTTTCTTCCTAGCACCTACATGGGGAGTGCCCAACCCACTAGGCATTCCTTCCGCCCAGAACGCATGACAACACCACGGTCACGCGGTGACCACGCGATAGGCATGCGAGCTTACGTTCTATACAGTTGGGGCCCTCGGCCACCATCCAAACCTTGATGTATCGCCACCAAACCATGTATTTCTGATTAAATAGGTACTTATGTACCTAGAAATGATTTTTGGAAAAAATAAAGAGCAAACTATGAGGCAGCTGCAGTTCAAATTTGACCCGCTTCCTACTGAATCGGCGGGAATTTGTCTTTTTCACCAGAGGTGGATCAAAACTTTTGACACCCAACCATTTTCTCAATTGTGCATTAAATATGGCCTAGTATTTTAAAAAATTGATTACGTCCAATTTTGCAACAAATATATGGTAGGTCCTTCACAAAAAAACTCATTTCGGGCACTCGGAAAATGGAAAATATATTTTCCATGCAAAGAAAATGAAAACTCCCTTAGGCAACATTGTTTGGTATTCCAAGATGCACCCTTGTGCACAGTATAAGATCATTTGAACAAACTATGTTATGAATGTGGCCATAAGATTGATCATTTGACTTGAAAGCTAGGAATCTTCATGCATGATAGCCCATTTCGGAGGACACTTTTTTTAAAATAATTGTCGTATTACAAGTTTATAATTTTTCCTGATAACTTGTTCACATATAATGACACAATGCGAAGGTTTTCCAATTTTTTGATTTTTTTTTTGCATTTTTATGCCCATTTCAAAATGCGGTCAAAACGGCAGGAATGACCGTTCCTAGCTAGTGGTATTTGGAAAAAATAAAGATCAAACTATAAGGCAGTTGCAGTTCAAATTTGACACATTTCCAACTTAATCGACGGAAATTTGTCTTTTTCACCAGAGGTGGATCAAAACTTTTCACACCTAACCATTTGGTCAATTGTGCATTAAATATGTCCTAGTATTTTAGAAAATTGATTTGGTACAATTTTGCAACAAATATATTATAGGTCCTTCACAAAAAAACTCATTTTGGACACTCGAAAAATGGAAAATGAATTTTTCATCCAAAGAAAATGAATACTCCCTTAGGGCATCTCCAGCCGTTGGCCCCCAGGGGGCAACTAAAAGCGCCGCCTAGGGGTGAGCCGACGCAAAAAATGGCCCTGGGGGCGAGTCGGTCCCCAGCTGTCGGCCCCCAGGGCCGCCCCCAGGCGCGTATTACAAAAAAGAAGAGCCGTTCGGCGAAGTTATGATAAAAAGTAGTTAAATTTCGGCTAAACATGGCAAATTTCGGCGAAATTCGCGCATTTTCATTACATTAGCCTAATCTAAAAAAGAAAGGGGCTGAAGTCGTCGCCGCCATCGTCGTCATCGGCCTTCTCCTCCTTGACGCGGGCGCCCCTGCTGGACCCGGCGTCGCCATGGCGGACTGGCGGCGGCGCGTCGTCGTCGTCGTCGTCGCTGTCGCATAAGACGACGACCCCGTCTTCATCGCGGCCGCGTCGGCGCTCCTCGAAGCGGCGCAGGGCGGCGCGCTGGCGCTCCTTCATCTTCTCCCGGCGTGCCTTCTCCATCGCAATGGAGTCCTGGCGTGCCCATTCTAGGGCCGCGTCGTCGTCGTCGAACTCCGCCTTCACCGGCGCCAGCCCCGGCTCCGTCTTCACCGGCGCCAGCCCCGGCTCCGTCTTTGGCTTGACGAAGCGCGGAGGAGCCGACGAGGAGGAGGTGTCCCGGCCGCCCTCGTTGATGACGATGCCGGTGCTGCGAGTGCGCCGGCCGAGCGGCGACTCCGCCGCGGGTTCAGCCTTGACACCGACCAGGGCCGGAGTGCCGGAGGAGTGCGATGAGGATCGGGAGGAGGAAGAGGAGGAGGAGGACCCGAACCTCCTTGGCGCCCATGGCCCGACGCGTCGGTGCTGCGCCGGGGGGTACGCCAACGGCGGGTTGTTGCCGCCCTCGAGGTACGTGAGCACGCCCTCGAGTGTGCAGCCGGGGACGCCCCACCAGAGGTGGCGCCCCTTGCTGTTCTGCCGGCCGCCGACCACCGGCGCGCCGTTGGTGGACGCCAATCGCTGCTGCTGGCGGCGCTCGAAATACGCCGCCCAGGCCGCGTGGTTGTCGGCGGCGTACTGGGGGAGGGAGAGTTGGGCGTCGGTGAGGGACGCGCGCACGATCTCGACCTCCTCGGTGAAGTACTTCAGCTTCGCCACGACGTCGGGCAACAGGGGAAAGGGCACTCCCCCGGCGCTGAGTCTCCACCCCGTTGGCCCGGCGCGCATGTCCGGCGGCGCCGGGATGTTCGCCTGGAACAGGAGCCAGGACTCCTGTTCGCGGAGCGAACGGCAGCCGAAGCCGTTGGCCGCCGCCTTGTCTCCAGGGAAGCGTTCTGCCATGGCGACGGCGGGGCTGGGCGAGCTCGGGAGAGGTAGAGGGAGGGGCTGGGCGGCGGCGCTCGGGAGAGGCAGGGAGAGGGAGGGGCTGGACGGCGTCGAGGGGCGGGGCTGGTGTGGGCACAGGCGAGTGGAGGCCGCCGGCTTTTATAGCCGCGCACCCGTGTGTACGCATGCGAGGGAGGTGAGGCGTCCACGCGCCGTCCCGTGAAGCACCGTCCGTGAGGAATCAATGGCAAGGCTGACCGGCGGCAGCCTTGCCATTGATTTCCCGCGGGAACCGAGGCCGTTGGGGGAAGATGAGTTGCTGACGCGGCTGGCCCGCGTCTTTTTCGCGCCAAAACAGCTCGCCCCGGCGCCACCGGGCGCTCCCAGCGCGCCGGGTTCGGGCTGGGTCCGCCAGCGCTGTTTTTGGCCCAAGCCGGCGAAAATCGGGCTCCTGAGGGCGCGACTGGGCCGTTTTTTCGGCGCCGGCGCGAAAAAATCGCCTGGGGAGGCCTTCCTGGGGGCGCGGCTGGAAATGCCCTTAGGCAACATTGTGTGCCATTCCAGGATGCACCCTTGTGTACAATATAAGATCATTTGAACAAACTAAGTCATGAATGTGGCCATAAGATTGATCATTTGGCTTGAAAGCCATGAATCTTCATGCATGATAGCTCATTTCTGAGAACATTTTTAAAAAAATAATTGTCGTATTACAAGTTTATAATTTTTCCTGATAACTTGGTCACATATAATGACACAATGCGAAGGTTTTCCAATTTTTTGATTTTTTTTTAAATTTTTTATGCCCGTTTCAAAATGCAGTCAAAACGGCGGGAATGACCGTTCCTAGCTAGTGGTTGAATCTTGGAATTTTTTTGGTGTTTCTCTGATTAAATAGATACTTATGTACCTAGAAATGATTTTTAGAAAAAATAAATAGCAAACTATAAGGCAGTTGCAGTTCAAATTTGACCCGTTTCTAGCTTAATCGATGGAAATTTGTCTTTTTCACCAGAGGTGGATAAAAACTTTTGACACCTAACCATTTGGTCAATTATGCATTAAATATGTCCTAGTATTTGAAAAAATTGATTTGGTACAATTTTGCAACAAATATATTATAGGTCCTTCACAAAAAAACTCATTTTGGACACTCGAAAAATGGAAAATGAATTTTTCGTCCAAAGAAAATGAAAATCCCTTAGGAAACATTGTGTGCCATTCCAAGATGCACCCTTGTGCACAATTTTGAACAAACTAAGTCATGAATGTGGCCATAAGATTGATCATTTGGCTTGAAAGCCATGAATCTTCATGCATGATAGCCCATTTCGGAGGACACTTTTCTAAAATAATTGTTGTATTACAAGTTTATAATTTTTCCTGATAACTTGGTCACATATAATGACACAATGCGAATGTTTTCCAATTTTTGATTTTTTTTGAATTTTTATGCCCGTTTCAAAATGCGGTCAAAATGACGGGAATGACTGTTCTTAGCTAGTGGTTGAATCTTGGAATTTTTTTGGTGTTTCTCTTATTAAATAGATACTCTCCCCTCCCCCCTCAGATTCTCTCCCCTCTCCTCTGATGCAAATCCCCCTCGTCCCCCTCGTTGCCGCCACCCACCCCTCCGAACCTCGCCACTGTCGAAGAGCTGCCAGCCGAGGCACTAATTTCTGAAGGTGGCGATGCGGAGTTGGTGAGAGGGAAGGTGAAACGTCCTAAGAAGAACTACCATACCGGCACTCCTCGGACAAGTCCTAGGTTTGAACCGAAGCGTGAATGTCATGACGGGTCTGTGGAACAAATGCCAGCCGAGGTTCTGACCTCTGAAGGTGGTGATGCTGAGGTCGTGAGAGAGGAAAGAAACATTCTAGGAAGAACTGCCATACCGGCACTCCTCGGACAAGTCCTAGGTTTGAAACAAAGCGTGGATGTCGTAACGGGTCTGTGGAAGAGCTGCCAGCTGAGGCTCTGACCTCTGATGCAGAGCTGGTGAGGGGGAAGGTGAAACATGCTAGGAAGATTACCATACTGGCACTCCTAGGACAAGTCCTAGGTTTCAACTGAAGCGTGAACGTCGCAAGGGGCCCATGGAAGAACTGGCAGCCGATCACATGAGGTTCCGCACACTAGAAGAATTAATTGCCTCTCCTGACAATGCAGAATCTGCGAAGACCCCCTCTACCGACTCTCTGAACTAAGGTAGTTGACTGAATATGATGCCCATGAAACTTTCAAACGGTTGTTGCTCTAGATTGTCTCATGCATGTTTATGGAACCACCATTGTTGCATTTGTAGTGTGGCTGGAGCTCACATTTTGCCCCATGTATCTCAGAATTAATATTCCCATTGCACCAAATCCATCTAAATTGCAACTTGTGGCTGGCTGTTGACTGCAATACTTTTGATGTTCATGTGCATTTCTGCGATATAATGTCTGACACACTGCTTCTAGTTAAAACCTCAGAAAGACTTTGAACTTGTTTTGTTTGTCATGCACATTTTGATGTACTTGGAAAAGGTACATGTCTGCTGCTATTTGGGACTTGAGAAAACTTTCAGATTGAAATTTGTGAAAGGAACTACACTTAAATTTGTGAAAAAAAGTGTGTTTGGTACATGAAGCCCGAAGCTATATTTTAGTTCTGTTCACAGATGAATTTACAACTGTGAAGGCTGAACACCATCAGTACTTGAAGAATGTTGTTCCTTGGGAGTTGAGAAAACAACACCAGGCTGCAAGCTGAGATGTAAGTGCGCATTAATCATGTAACCAACCAGCAATAGGTTCAAAATTGTGAGCAACTGCAGTGTGAAATTTGTGAAAAACTCTGTTTTTTATCTGGAGGTTAGAACTATATTTAGTTGTGTTCACAGGGGAATTTACAACTGTGAATGTTGAACAACGTCAGTTAGTGCTACTTACTGGAAGTATTTTCTTTTTGGCGAGGGTACTTACTCGAAGTTCCGAGCCTGAGCATATACTCTTCTTCTGAGCAACCGTAAGTATAATAATATTGCGGAGACATATTGTCTGAAATCGTCTCATATTTTTCAAATACTAGTTCAGAAGACTAAAACTGTATAACTGATGATATTCAGGACAGAAGTGTTGTTGACATGGTTGGTTCAGAAACAAAGATATAACGCACCATGATTTATTTGAATCGTGAACGCTAACTTTTGGAGCATGTGATTTCTGTCTTGAAAGTGCTTTTAGAACTACAAAGCCCAGGTTGCTCAGAAGGAAAAAAAATACAAGCACACACAAGACTAAGACTTGATGCTAACTATGAAGAGAAAATTGTAGACATGCCTGCTGATGTAACGAAAACGGAAAGAGAGCAGGCAATAGTTAGTGAGCGTGAAGAACTTCACTTTCTTTAACTTTTCTTGTTAAGTGAACAACCGAGAGATATTTGGAAAAAAAAAGGGGAAATGTTTTGCGCTGTTAGAAAAGATGTTAAATGCAGGATTCTTTTCCTACAAATTTGACACGGCTAATATCCTACAAATTTGGGTTAAGCCGTTAAAATCCATTTGTCATAAAAGAATCATTATTACTTTAGAGGAAAGGCCATGAGTGGACATTTGTTTTTAAGTTTCAATTCTTTTCTTCTTATTATTGAGATACATATTTCAATTTCTAGAACAGTTGAAAGGGGTAAAAAATAACACCAGCTAGATGCATAGAAGTAGTAGTTGAAAGAGGCTGGTGCTAAGGGCATCTCCAAGGCGGACCCGTAAACCCCCCGCAACCGTCTGGATCGCGAAAGTCATCCAACGCTGTCCTGTATCGGTCCGCGGGGCGGTACGGACGCGATTTCTCCCGCAAAACGGAGATAAAAGTGGGGGAGGTTTGCAGGAGTTCGGACACGCGAAACTTACGAATCCTACACCCCAGGCCCACCCAAAAACCCTTCCCGGGCCCCGCGACTCAATCCTCCCAATTTTCTCTCCTTCCTTCTTTCTCTCTTGCCGTCGTCGTCACTCCAGCACCGTGGCCACCACGCCACATCCCTGCTGGAAATCTGCGTCTCCGTCACCTCCGACGATCAAGTAGGGCTCCCTGGAGCTTCTCCTCCATCTCCGTTCAACCCCCTGTCGTCTGACCGCCCCACCAGGTACCATCCTCTACCATGTCCGACAACTGTTCGATGAATGCCGGAGCTAAAAACAGTTTTCCTTCCTCTTTCTAGCAATGGATTCTGATTTGGAGTACATATACGAGCAGTAGGTTGAGTTGTCCGACGGCTCGTCGGACGAGGAGTACTCCGATGAGACGGCGATGATGCAGGCGGTCCTTAAAGACGTGGAGCGTGCGGAGGAGCATGTACTCAATTCCAAGGGCCTGATCAAAGGTCATCGAGTGCTCAACCGCAACAAGGCGCATGGCCATTTGACACTGATGGCCGACTACTTTGCCCCCGATGCACTCTTCCCTGACCATTTTTGTCGGCATTTTCGGTTGCGCAAGACTGTCTTCGATCGTTTGTACCATGGCGTCAGGCCTTACGATGACTACTTCTTCCTGAAGAAGGACGTCGTGGGAACGATTGGCTTCTCTGGTTACCAGAAGTGCACGGCCGCACTCCGAATGTTTGCATATGGCATGGCCGCTGATTCGTAGGACGAGTACCTACGGATGTCTGAGAGCACATGCGGAGATGCCATGGTCAGGTTTTGCAACTGTCGTGGTCGTGGTGTTCGGACCTCTATACCTGAGAGAACGAACCGTGGCGGACACTGAGAGGCTCCTGGCAATCTTAGAAGCAAGAGGGTGCCCAGGTTTTTGGGCTCTCTTGACTGCATGCATTGGAAATGGAAGAACCGCCTGAAGGCCTTACAAGGGCAATATCAGGGTCATGTTAAGAAGCCCATCATCATTCTTGAAGCAATTGCATGCCATGATCTTTGGATTTGGCATGCTTTCTTTGGCATGCCCGGTTCTCACAATGACATTAATGTGCTGCAAATATCGTCATCGTTTGCGAGGCTGACTGAAGGAAAGTTCCTCCTTGCCACTATACTGTCAATAGACATGAGTACAACATCGGCTACTATCTGGTTGACGGCATATATCCTCCATGGGCTACCTTTGTCAGCACCATCTCAAACTCGGCTAGCCAGAAAAGGGCTCACTTTGCCCATAGACAAGAAAGCAGCTAGAAAGGATGTCGAGAGGGCATTTGGAGTTCTTCAGGCCCGTTTTGCAGTTGTTCGTGGACCTGCAAAACAATGGGATCCGAAGACCTTGTGGGAGGTGATGACATGTTGTGTGATCATGCACAATATGATCGTTGAGAATAAGGGTGATGATGTTGCCGATGTCTGGATTTTTGAACATGGGTGATCCTATCCAATTTCGGGACCAGAATCCGGCTACATTTGAGGAGTTTATTCAAATGCATCAATAAATTCGGCATCGACCAACTCACGAGCAGCTCAAGGAAGATACAAAATTATCGTCGACCGCTTTTTTCCTCGCACATTCACCGCGTCGACCGCTTTTTTCCTCGCACATTCACCGCGTCCGAAATTATCGGGATGCAGTCCCCAATCCGATCTGATTTGATGCCCTTGCTCGTTATCTTCGCCATGGGCATTGCGGGAGCAGGCAAGCCGGATCCGGGCATTGCCTCCTCATCCTAAGCACAGCCGCCACACATACCTATCTCTTCTCTCTTTAAGCCGCCATCGCTGCCCGCCCCCTGTCCGTCCCAGCAACTCTCTCTGCCCGGTGCTCATCGGTGAGGCTCTCCTCCCCCTCTTCGCAGTGATGGGATTGGGAAACAGTGGTGGTGGGTGTGGATCGGGGGTGACGTGGCGAGCGAGTAGAGACGAGCACGCGTGCTCCCGCAGTCGAGCCGCCCCGCCTCCAAGCAGTTGTGCCCTAGACAAGGTCGTCGCCCCGCCTTTGTGCTGCCATCGGCAGCACTGAACGAGGATGCCAGCCTGCTCCTTCCCTATGTACCCTAGCTCGCTGGAGACCTACCTCGACGGGGTTGAGGGTCGCCTGCTCCTCGTACAAGGACACCGAGGCAGGCCACCGCGTTGCTGCACATGGTGACGTTGATGCTGGTGTCCTTGACTCCTTTGCTCGCGAACGTGAGGTCCTATTAGACAAGGGTTTTAGGGTTTGTGGCACATCTCCAACGTGGGGTGACTTTTCATTATATAGTCATGTACAACATAATTACAAGTGGGGCCTAGTATATACAGAGTCTAACACCCTCCCTCAATCTTAACCGTGCTCAGAAGAATTCACTAGGTTGAGATTGCGCCTACACCCTTCAAACTGAGGAAGAGGCAGTGGCTTCGTGAAGATGTCAGCAAGTTGATCTTTCGAGGAGATGAACTTGATAAGAATCAGTTTCTGGGCAACATGTTCCCTGACAAAATGGTAATCAACTTCGATGTGTTTGGTGCGAGCATGAAAGACTGGATTTGAAGACAAATACGTCGCCCCAATGTTATCACACCAAAGCACCGGCGGCTGCTTCTGAGCAATCTTCAACTCTCTGAGCAAGAACTGTATCCAAATAAGCTCTGTTGTGGCATTTGCAACTGCTTTGTACTCAGCTTCAGTGCTACTGCGGGACACCGTTGCCTGTTTATGAGCACTCCAGGCGATCAAGTTTGAACCAAGGAACACTGCATATCCCCCCGTTGATCGTATGTC
>NW_025231648.1:8580-10992 GCF_018294505.1 Triticum aestivum | reverse complement strand
AGAGAGGCCCGAGGAGGCGGGGGGTGCTGGCGCCCTTATCCTCCCCGTCGCCGGCGAGGTGGTGCGGCGGGGACTGCCCCTGTTCCGACCCCGGTCGGGGGAACAGGGAAGGGGGGCGAGTGGGAGAGGTGGGCTGGGCCGGGGGTCGGCCCAGTTGGGCCAGGGGTGCTGTGGGGGGGGCCTTCTCCTTTTTCTTTTTCTTTGTCTGTGTTCTTTTGCATTTTCTTTTTATTTGTTTATTTTCTTTTCTGTTTTATTTCATTTAAAAGTATTTAGGTATTTTATAAAAATGTGTTTTCTCCACCATAATTACCAGTGTATTATTTGGCACCCACCGAACATTTTTGTTTAAATTTTTGAAAACTTTTATTTTCCACTTTAATTTTAATTGAAGTTTGAATCAGGAGTTTGAACAGAAATGTGATTCCAATATGATCAAGCCCTGTTTAGCAACATGATTAGCTTAATCACAGAGAGTTACTGTAGCATGATTCTCGGGGTGTTACACCCAAATAGTGGGCGGGAGCGATTTCGGCCGCTGTGTGCTTAGGCAGCCATTGTGTATGAATGTTTTTCGGATGCGGTTGCGTGGAGTCTAGATGAAGCTACAAACCTACCCCGGTTTAGACCATTGGACGTCGGGCCGGTAGGTTTCACGGGTCGGAGTTATTAGAAGAGTAATTTCCTTGTACTACCAAACATTGGTCTCACGCGGTTTCAGGCGAGTAGAGGCTCTTTTGGCGCTTCGTTCGAAATTTTGAAACACAAGCATTCACGTTTAGAGTACTCGTGAACTATGAGGATTTACCTAAATAGACAACGTTATATTTGACCTTGTATGTTTGAAAACCTCATTAAATTATCCGCTTCTTTTTGAAATTTTGACACTTGAAAATCCTATAACTACGATTATTTTGGAATGGAGGAGCTAAATTTGAATCTATTTTGTACACGACTACATATGCTATTATGTACAAAATCAGAGCAAAGATTGGTGCCCCCATAATTTAGGTATGGTTTACAAATGCCATGATATCAAATTCAAATAATTGAATGGACTTCATGTTGAATTCGATTTTTTTAAACCACCTTAAGTTGAATTCAAATGTATGCTAGTTCATAGGTAGCTATTTATAATGTCCATTGTGTAACTTTCGTATGTATAATGTGCTTTACACACACAACATGAACTATACTCATGTTTATATTCGATTGCTAAAGCGATGCATTGTCTGGAGTTCAAAATACTAACTATGTGGATCAATTGTGTCGAATAATAACATAGACATGCTCAAATTCGATAGAATCTAGATGTCTGATGGATCAATGACCGCTCCTTACGCGAATTGCAAATATCATGATCCCATCCTAATATTTGGATACAATTTATATCTTTAATCAATGTGTAGAGCAGTCTTTTACGTGTAGTTTCACTCTCCATCGGTGGTCTCTCACACATGCTCACACACTCTCTCCCGAGGTGTCTTTCTCGCACACATGCTCTAGATATATAACCCTCCCTCCCTCTCGTAACCATTTACAACTTTTTTCACTAACCTTTATCACAAGCACTCTTCCTCTCGCAAACATACACACGCACAATCCTCATTGACCCTTTCTATATACATGGACCTGCCTACGTGTCTCATGTACGCACATTATCTTTACGCCTGTCTCTCACGCATTGTCTCACACCTCTCTTCCTAATCGACGAGTATGGTTCTAGCAGAGAATTCTGTAGGATGCCCCTTAAAGTTAGGTTTGATGAATAGTAATATCAGAGATAAAGGGGTTACCTTAGTTCGAGAACCTAGGGTTACAAATCCTAGCCGGCTTTGTCAGTGGACATAGAGTCCTTCACAATTCTGCTATCTTTGTCTTGTACGACTAGTCATCCATGGGTCTTCCTAAATGCGTCACGGGCCGACCAATGTGGCGCAGGTCAGAACCGAACGAAGGGCCTCACCTCGACCCACCGGACCTCACGCGGTGACACACCCTCTGCCCCCACGTCTCATTATCTTCTCACACCCACACATACCAACACAAACACCACACACAGAAAATTTCTCCTGGTGCCTCTATTCCCTCCCCCCTTGCATATACACACTCAAGGGAATGGAATCTCTTGTCGTGACGTCATATTCGTCTCTCTCTCTCTAGACCACTCTCATTTCTCGTGCTATCTCTCCCACCCCCCACCCCCCCGTCGGCCCCTCTATCCATGCCTCTCTCGAATACGTAATACACACACACATACCTCTCTAGGCCCCGCCAAATGCATCAACTACACATTCACACATGTTACATCACGTACCCCATTGATCTAAAAAGCCCTCTCTTCACGTTTATTTCGCATACAACGTTCCTTTTGAATAAAGTGTGGCCAAAAAATTATTTTAGAGTTTCTAC
>NW_025231648.1:7429-8444 GCF_018294505.1 Triticum aestivum | reverse complement strand
GCCCCTCTATCCATGCCTCTCTCGAATACGTAATACACACACATACCTCTCTAGGCCCCGCCAAATGCATCAACTACACATTCACACATGTTACATCACGTACCCCATTGATCTAAAAAGCCCTCTCTTCACGTTTATTTCGCATACAACGTTCCTTTTGAATAAAGTGTGGCCAAAAAATTATTTTAGAGTTTCTACATATATACAACATTACAAAGTTATATGGAGGAGTACGAACGCTAATTTGCATTGCATGGTGCCCACAATGATATTTATTCCGCACTGTGAATTTGTATATTTTTATACTATATACAAGGTTAGTCATAATAAAGAGAAACGAAGAGCATCTCTCTCTCCATCGCATACCCCCCTGTACGCCCCTTTCACGTATGCACACAAAACTATCTCCAGGTCCTCTAAAAGTAAGCCCCCAGAAAATTCACGCATGTTTCATCTTTCTCTCGCGATATATGCAATGACGATCATTGTATTTGAAGCGAAAGCACGATACATACATTGGACTTCCGAATCCACTCATTACGGTCACCATTTACGTTTAGTGGTTATTATACAGTCACGGGCTCACCGTACAACTCTGTATTTGCTCATGACATGACTACTTGACACTACTGGAATCAGCTAATTTGCCATCTGCCAGCTCTTTGCCGTCTGCTAGCTGACGGCAAAGAAGCTCTTTGCCATCAGCTACCCAAAAGCAGACGGCAAAGAAGCTCTTTGCCGTCTGCCAGCTCTTTGCCGTCGGCCAGCGGACGGCAAAGAGTGAGGTGGCCCCCACCCCCCGCCCGTTTTTGAAAAACTTAACGGGCCACCTCTTTGCCGTCCGCTAGCAGATGGCAAAGAGGCAAAAAAGCGGACGGCAAAGGGGGGCGGACGGCAAAGAGCCTACTACCTAACGGCCCGTACCCCCCGCCCGTTACTCACTTCTTCCCTCTCCCTCGCCGTTTCTCTCCTCCCACGCCGCCGCCCGCCGCGCGCCGCCGCCGCCCCGTCGCCC
>NW_025231648.1:2862-3740 GCF_018294505.1 Triticum aestivum | reverse complement strand
GAACAAGAAGAGGTTACTGCTGCGGATGACCTGTCATTGCTTCACCGATTACGTCAAGGTGGCCTTGCACATGTTGATGCCACTGAACCCTATGAGCCCGTCATTGATTATAGTGATGATGATGATTAT
This sequence comes from Triticum aestivum, assembly GCF_018294505.1. Taxonomy (NCBI): domain Eukaryota; kingdom Viridiplantae; phylum Streptophyta; class Magnoliopsida; order Poales; family Poaceae; genus Triticum; species Triticum aestivum. The sequence goes on along the minus strand of NW_025231648.1, from coordinate 3,611 downwards.
GCATTTATTGATGATACTGATCGAGATTATTAGTAGTGTCAGGTATTAAAATTTTTAATGTTGTACTTGATGATGATACACTTAAGTGATACACATATTATTATTCATGTCGGTCTTTTTTTTATGTTGTACTAATTTCGTTTACTGTTTGTCATGGCAGGTGTTGAAAGATGGTGGGCGCTGGTCGGGAGCGCGCCAAGGCCCCTTCTTCGTCGGCGCGTGGTCTGAGGTCTTCGATTCCAGACGTACCTCTCCGCCGAGCGTTGCTGGACAGTATGTCCACACCGCCGGGCCCTTCTTGGTCGACCGCGGTGCCCAGCAGGGGACGAGGTAGGAAGAGAGGAGGTGGGGCACGTGGTCGCGGGAGAGGAGGTAGGGTGACTGCTAGGGCACCTTCCTCGCCGCCACCCCCAGCTGTTTCACCCGAGCACGTGACTGCTAGGGTGGACTCGTCCGAGGAGGAGGCTACACGGACTCCGGTCCACGAGCCTCCGGTCCACGGGTCTTGGGCCCACGAGCCTCGGGTCGACTGGCCTTCGGCCCACGAGAGTTCGGCCCACGAGACCCCGGAGGAGCACACGTCCGGATGGGGTACCTGGCCGGATCAGCCCGAGGAGCCGAGTGGCCATGCTGGTGATGGCGGGGAGCCGACTGATCTTGAGGAGGAGGGTGGCACCGTGTACCAGCGTGGTGCTACACGGCTCCCGTCCGTGCCGGCGACCCGCGAGCAGAGGTGGTTGATCTTCCCT
>NW_025231648.1:0-2086 GCF_018294505.1 Triticum aestivum | reverse complement strand
TGATCTTCCCTGATGGGGAGAGGTACGTAAGTGCATTTAATATTTTTGTACCTTCTGCATTCACGTTTCTTCAAATAACTAATGCGTTGGCCTTGTCATGCTGCAGGGGTTGGGACCACCATCATAGTGTCCGCCGGCCCAACTCCGTCCTTGGAGTTCTTTGCCGGCAAAACTTCCCGGGGTTTGTCACGTTGCCTGGTGAGGGTCGGCTTCCAGAGCTTGGGTTGAGCTGGGAGCACTACGTGGCTGCCCCGGCCCCACCGGATGTCATTATCGACGGTGTCGTGTGCGACACGAGGGCAGACATGGTGATCAGGACGTTCTGGGTAATTTCTCCTTTACACATTTCAAAATCTTCAACTAGCTAGTTATTAATTGTACTAATCAATATTGTCTCATTTGATTGCAGACATTCTACAGGTGTGAGGAGGGATACGAGGAGGACTGCGCAAATGTTATCCAGAACGTCTGCAAGCGCCTACACCAGAACTTACGGCACGAGGCTCGGGTGCAGGCTGTTCGAGACTACTACGCCTTGCGTGGTATCAAGAAGACCAAGCCGGCGTGCCGCGATAAGTTCCTGAGTAAGGAGCAGTACATGAAGGTAATTCTTAAGGCCTTCTACTTAAGTTCCTTCATTTAGTAATTCTTAGCCGTAGCGCTCAAGTTTCTATTTGCTAACTTAGGCGCCTCCGAGATGGTGTGCGGATCGGATGGATTGTTGGGAGGTGTTGGTCGATGAGTGGTGCTCACAAGAATGGCTCGCCCTCCACAACCAGGCCAAGGACAAACGTGCCCAAATGGAAGGTGTGCCACACCATCAAGGCAGCTCCAACTTATATCAGTTCGGGCGCAACTGGGTATGTGGTTTGCTTCATGATTCATGCAATTCATTCATCATGCTAGCTTGAGCCCTTTAATTACTAATTTTCATTGTTTCTCTCTTTCAGGCACGCCACAATAAGGCGGATAAGGTGCCAGAGGTGTACGACCTGTATGCCATGGCCCACACTGGCTCTTACAAGAAAGTCAAGGCTTTCTCTCAGTCTGACCTCGATGATGCAAACAACTTCACCAACATCTCCTCCCGCAACAAGCTCGTGAGATATAGAGATGAGGGGAAGGCGAGGAAAGGGGAGGACTTTAAACTGAGCCAGGGTCCCATTGATCCAGAGCTGGTGATGATATCTGGTGGCGGGAGGTCCCATGGCTCCATAGCCATTGGAGATGGACTTATCCGTTGTCCTAGCACTCTCCCGGAGATCAAGGCGCGCCAGTCGAGCTCCGCTCCTGAGATAAGGCCTCGTGAACGGCCAGTGCAACTCGCCATCAAGGTTAGTGATACGTACTCAGTTATCTTTCTCCATTACATTGTGTGCGCTTCCATCAATGATTACAAATGGTCATGTGAGTGGTGCTGCAGGCTGCTATACAGACTGAGAGAGATAGAACGGAGAAACTTCTGGCGGAGGCGGCGGAGAGGCAGCGGGAGATGGAGGAGAGGACGAGAAAGATGATGGAGGAGGAGAGGGCACGGAATGACATGCAGGCAAGGGCCATGTACGAGCTCCTTGTGGTAAGTTTCTTCTGCAGATTACTTGCTAGTCTTAACATTTGAGTCTCATTACTAACTAGTATGACTCTGTTCTGAAAACCAAATGTGCAGTCTGTGTGCGAGAAGTCCGGTCAGCCCGCTCCGCCGATGCCAGTGATTGCTCCTGGGAGCACGGTGAGTTTAGTTTGAATGGACATTACTTGGTAGTCTTAACATTTGAGTGTCGTAATGCTAACAAGACATTGGAAATGATCTTTGGTGCAGCTTAACTCCAGAAACGCATCGCACGATCCTTCTCCAGGTAGCGGCACTAGCCACCCCGCTCCTACACCTCCCTGATCACGGTAAGTTTCTCTAGTGTTTTGCTTAACAAATGCATAAAGACCTAGACTTAGCTTTATTTCCTCCAATATGCTTACCATAATGACCTAGAGTTAGCTTATTTTCCTCCAAAATGACCCATTTTACCTAGGTTAGCTTATAAATGATGCAGTTCATCCAAGTTAGCTCAGAAATGACCCATTTTACCTA
>NW_025231647.1:0-10993 GCF_018294505.1 Triticum aestivum | reverse complement strand
TAAACATTTGAAAAACTTTTGTGCTCACTTCTCGTTTGTGTCTAGTGTTGAGCCTTGATAACCCACAAGTATAGGGGATCAATTGTAGCCTCTTTAGATAAGTAAGAGTGTCGAACCCAACGAGGAGCTAAAGGTAGAACAAATATTCCCTCAAGTTTTATCGACCATCGATACAACTCTACGCACGCTTGACGTTCGCTTTACCTAGAACAAGTATGAAACTAGAAGTACTTTGTAGGTGTAACGGGATAGGTTTGCAAGAATATAAATAGCACATAAACAAAAACTAGGGGCTGTTTTAGGTAAAGAAGCAATAAAGTTAGTATAACGAGTGTGGAAAAGTGGTGGTAGGAGTTGCGAAATTGTCCCTAAGCAATTGGCTACTTTACTAGACCGATAGCAAGTTTTATGTGGGAGAGGCCACTGCTAGCATGTCATCCCTGACTTGGAATTCTATGCACTTATGATTGGAACTATTAGGAAGCATACGCAACTACTAATGTTCATTAAGGTAAAACCCTACCATAGCATTAAGATATATTGGTCCCCCTTCAATCCCGTATGCATCAATTTCTATGCTAGGTTGAAGCTTCTGTCACTCTTTCCCTCCAATACATAGTCCTATCAACATACAACTAACCCTATGGTGTGATCCACGTGTACGCTCATATGATGGGCACAAAATGACAGCAACATAACCACAAGCAAATTAAACCAATCATAGCAATTCACCAATTATCGATAGGACAACGAAAATCTACTCAGACATCATAGGATGGGAACACATCATTGGATAATAATATGAAGCATAAAGCACCATGTTCAAGTAGAGGGTACATCGGGTTGTGGGAGAGTGGACCGCTGTAGATAGATGGGGGAAGGTGATGAAGATGTTGGTGAAGATGACAGAGGTGTTGGTGTAGATCGTCATCACACGATGATGGCCCCGGCGGCATTCTGGCGCCACCGGAAGAGAGGGGGAGAGAGCCCCCCTTCTTCTTATTCTTCCTTGACCTTCTCCCTAGATGGGAGAAGGGTTTCCCCTCTGGTCCATGGCCTCCATGGCGGCGGAGGGGCGAGAGCCCCTCCGAGATTGGATTTGTCTCTCTCTGTTTTTGCATTCCAGATTCCGCCCTTTCACCGTTTCTTATATTCCCGGAGATCCAAAACTCCGATTGGGCTGAAATTTGGACACGATTTTTATCCAGATATTAGCTTTCTTGCGGCGAAATAAGGGCACCAACCAGCTTACGAGGTGGCCACGAGGGCCCCGGGCGCGCCTGACCCCCTGGGGCGCACCTCCTGCCTCTTGGCCCCCTCGGGCATCATCACGCGTTGATTCTTCTTCCTAAAAATCACATATATTCCAAAGAAAATCTATGTCAGTTTTTATCCCATTTGGACTCCGTTTGATACGGATTTTTGCGAAACAAAAAGCATGCAACAAATAGGAACTGGCATTGGGCACTGGGTCAATATGTTAGTCCCAAAAATAGTATAAAAAGTTGCCACAAATATATGAAAGTTGTAGAATGTTGGCATGGAACAATCAAAAATTATAGATACGACGGAGACGTATCAGCATCCCCAATCTTAATTCCTGCTCGTCCTCGAGTAGGTAAATGATAAAAAAGATAATTTTTGATGTGGAATGCTACCTAGCATAATCTTGATCATGTAATCTAATCATGGCATGAATATTAAGACACGAGTGATTCAAAGCAATAATCTATCGTTTGATATTAAGACAATAATACTTCAAGCATACTAATAAAGCAATCATGTCTTTTCAATATAACATGGCCAAAGAAATTTAACCCTACAAAATCATATGGTCTGGCCACTCTCCATCTTCACCACACAAAATATTCAAATCATGCACAACCCCAATGACAAGCCAAGCAATTGTTTCATACTTTTGACGTTCTCAAACCTTTTAAACTTTCATGCTATACATGAGCGTGAGCCATGGACATAGCACTATAGGTGGAATAGAATATTATGGTGGAGGTTGTGTGGAGAAGACAAAAAGGAGAAAGTCTCACATCGACGCGGCTAATCAACGGGCTATGGAGATGCCCATCAATTTATGTCAATGTGAGGATTAGGGATTGCCATGCAACAGATGCACTAAGAGCTATAAGTGTATGAAAGCTCAAACTAAAACTAAGTGGGTGTGCATCCAACTTGCTTGCTCATGAAGACCTAGGGAATTTGAGGAAGCCCATCGTTGGAATATACAAGCCAAGTTCTATAATGAAAATTCCCACTAGTATATGAAAGTGATAACTCAAGAGACTCTCTATGTGAAGAACATGGTGCTACTTTGAAGCAAAAGTGTGGTAAAAGGATTGTAACATTGTCCCTTCTCTCTTTTCTCTCTCTTTTTATTTTTTTCTCTTTTTTATTTTTTTATTTTTGTAGGCTTCTTTGGCCTCTCTCTTTTTTGGGGAGCTTCTTTGGCCGCTTTTATTTTGATAACCTCACAAGGGACAATGTTCTAATAATGATGATCGTGACACTTTTATTTACTTACAACTCAATATTACGACGCGATACTAGAACAAAGATATGACTCTATATGAATGCCTCCAGCGGTGTACCGGCATGTGCAATTATCTAGCGTTGCAATGACATCAACATCATGCTAGCTATCTTACGATCATGCAAAGTAATGTGACAATAAATTCTCAAGTCATGTATATGATGAAGATGGAAGTTGCATGGCAATATATCTCGGAATGGCTATGGAAATGCCATGATATGTAAGTATGGTGGCTGTTTTGAAGAATATATAAGGATGCTTATGTGTGATAGAGCGTATAATATCACGGGGTTTGGATGCACCAGCGAAGTTTGCACCAACTCTCGAGGTGAGAAAGGGCAATGCATGGTACCGAAGAGGCTAGCAATGATGGAAGGGTGAGAGTGCGTATAATCCATGGACTCAACATTAGTCATAAAGAACTCACATAATTGTTGCAAAAATCTATTAGTCATCGAAACAAAGTACTATGCGCATGCTCCTAGGGGGATATATTGGTAGGAAAAGACCATCGCTCGTCTCCGACCCCCACTCATAAGGAAGATAATCAATAAATACCTCATGCTCCAACTTCGTTACATAACGGTTCACCATACGGGCATGCTACAGGAATCACATACTTCAACACAAGTATTTCTACAATGCACAACTACCCACTACCATGACTCTAATATCACCATCTTTATATCGCAAAACTATTGCAAGGAATCAAACATATCATATTCAGTGACCTACAAGTTTTATGTAGGATTTAATGACTAACCATGTGAATGACCAATTCCTGTCATCTCTCTAATAGATATAAGTGAAGCAAGAGAGTTTAATTCTTTCTAAAAAATATATGCCCAGGCTCTAACAAATATAAGTGAAGCAAAAGAGCATTCTACAAATGGCGGTTTTCTATGTGAAGAGAAACATGCAATCCAAACTTCAAAAGATATAAGTGAAGCACATGAAGCATTCTGTAAAGCCATACCCAAAAAATATAAGTGAAGTGAAATGATCATTCTATAAATCAACCAAGGACTATCTCATACCAGCATGGTGCAACAAAGAAAAGTGAAAACTAAATGCAAAAGACGCTCCAAGATTTGCACATATCACATGAACGAAACGAAACCGAAAACATACCGATACTTGTTGAAGAAAGATGGGATGCCTTCCGGGGCATCCCCAAGCTTATCCACTTGAGTCTCCTTGAATATTTACTTGGGGTGCCTTGGGCATCCCCAAGTTTGAGCTCTTGCCTCTCCTCCTTCTCCTCACATCGAGACCTCCTCGATCTTCGAACACTTCATCCACACAAAACTCAACAGAAAGCTCAGTAAGATCCGTTAGTATAATAAAGCAAATAACTACTCTAAGTATTGTTTCAAACCAATTCATATTTTGTTTTTGCATTGTAGCTACTGTAATATAACTTTTCCATGGCTTAATCCACTGATAGAAATCGATAGTTTCATCAAAAAAGAATCTGTCTTAAACAAGACAGTCTATAGTAATCTGAACATTCACCATACCTCTAGTACTACAAAAATTCTTAAATAATTAGGAAAAATAAAAATTTATATAGAAAGACAGTGCAAAAAGTTTCAGAATCGTTTGACGTTCCAGTAAAAAATGTAAACTCGCGCACTACAGCCAAAGTTTCTGTTTTGCACCGCACAAACCAACAAGCAATGTAAACATCCTAAAGGCGAATCTTGGCACATTATTGTTATTTTTAAACATTATAAAAGAACCCAGCAGAAATAAATGACTCTCTAAAACATCCGGGTTGTCTCCCTGGCAGTGCTTTCTTTAAAGCCATTAAGCTAGGCATATAGTGCTCAAGTAATGGATCCACCCGGATCCCAAGGTATATCAAAGCCAATTTTAATCAACAATGATTTTTGATTTAGTAGTGAGCACAAAGTAACATATATCATATAATGACGTAGTCTAACTCTGTTCCTATGCATCGGCATGTCATAAAAGAACAATTCATGCACACATAGTAAAGGCCAATGCATAGCATAAACAGTTTCTTGCAATTTTATCATATTGGAAACATGGAGAGGCTGAGATGTAGTTCCTCCCTCATAATAATTGCAAGTAGGAGCATAAAGAACATGCATATTATATTCATCAAAATTATCATGTGCAATGGTAAAATGCAACCCATCAATATAATCCTTAATAAGGGTAAACTTCTCCGATATAGTGTAGTCGGGAGAATTCAAAAAGATAATAGGACTATCATGCATGGGTGCAATAGAAACAATTTCATGTTCAACATAAGGAACTATAGCAAGTTTATCTCCATAACCATAATTCGTATTGGCATCTTGGCCACAAGAATAGCAAGCATCATCAAAAAGGGATATTTCAAAAGAATCAACGGGATCATAACAATCATCATAGCATTCATCCTTCGGTAAGCACGAAGGGAAATTAAACAATGTAAGAGTTGAAGAGTTACTCTCAATAGAAGGTGGGAACGGGTAGCTAATCCGATCTTCCTCCTTTTGTTCTTCGCTCTCCTCATCATCTTTTTCATCCAATGAGCTCACAGTTTCATCAATTTCTTCTTCCATAGACTCCGGCAAAATATTAGTCTCTTGTCAGACAGCGGAGACTTTATCAATAAAATCATCAATATCATAATTGTATTTATAATTCTCATAGCAATATTTAAGGATAGATAAATTTTCAGGTCTATAAAGTGAATCATCAAAATCTTCAAACTCTTTAAACAAAGATTCAATCTCACAAGCACCCTTAAAAGCAACAAATTCTTCTATTCATTCCACATCATAGTCATCATATATACCATTAGCATAAGAAGCTAAGGTTTCATTATCATTAAAACTGCATGAAAAGGGAAGGTGTGGAGCCTTCATCCTAGAGCAACAAGTATAATCATATCTCAAGCATAGTTGTCGAGCATACCAATGCAACATATAAATTTGATCCCATAATAATTTCCCTTTTTGAGTCAAACGATAATCCCTAAAGTATTCACGTTGACCCAAGTCTCTCCCATTACGTAATTGAATGGGGTTTTCTCAGGATTATTAAAGTAGTGCATAATATCTTTCACATAATGAGCATCGAGGGTTTTAGGAGGTTTCCCATCTCCATGAATAGCAAGTAAACCTAATTTTTTTGGTATTCCGTGTTCCATATCTATAAATAAAGATAGATAACAACTTAGAACAGAAAATAAAAATTACTTAGTGATAAAGCAAACAAGCACACACGAGAATATTCACCCCACGCTATAACTCCCCGGCAATGGCGCCACAAAAAGGTGATCAATTGTAGCCTCTTTCGATAAGTAAGAGTGTCGAACCCAACGAGGAGCTAAAGGTAGAACAAATATTCCCTCAAGTTTTATCAACCACCGATACAACTCTACGCACACTTGACATTCGCTTTACCTAGAACAAGTATGAAACTAGAAGTACTTTGTAGGTGTAACGGGATAGGTTTGCAAGAATATAAAGAGCATGTAAATAAAAACAAGGGGCTGTTTTACGTAAAGAAGCAATAAAGTGAGTATAGTGAGTGTGGAAAAGTGGTGGTAGGAGTTGCGAAATTGTCCCTAAGCAATTGAGTACTATACTAGACTGATAGCAAGTTTTATGTGGGAGAGGCCACTGCTAGCATGTCATCCCTGACTTGGAATTCTATGCACTTATGATTGGAACTATTAGCAAGCATCCGCAACTACTAATGTTCATTAAGGTAAAACCCAACCATAGCATTAAGATATATTGGTCCCCCTTCAATCTCGTATGCATCAATTTCTATGCTAGGTTGAAGCTTCTGCCACTCTTGCCCTCCAATACATAGTCCTATCAACATACAACTAACCCTATGGTGTGATCCACGCGTGCGCTCATATGATGGGCACCAAAGGACAACAACATAACCACAACCAAATTAAACCAATCATAGCAATTCACCAATTATCGACAGGACAACGAAAATCTACTGAGACATCATAGGATGGCAACACATCATTGGATAATAATATGAAGCATAAAGCACCATGTTCAAGTAGAGGGTGCAGCGAGTTGCGGGAGATTGGACCACTGTAGATAGATGGGGGAAGGTGATGAAGATGTTGGTGAAGATGACGGAGGTGTTGGTGTAGATCGCCGTCACACGATGATGGCCCCGGCGGCGTTCCGGCGCCACCGGAAGAGAGGGGGAGAGAGCCCCCCTTCTTATTATTCTTCCTTGACCGTCTCCCTAGATGAGAGAAGGGTTTACCCTCTGGTCCATGGCCTCCATGGCGGCGGAGGGGCGAGAGCCCCTCCGAGATTGGATATGTCTCTCTGTCTCTCTCTGTTTCTGCATTCCAGATTCTGCCCTTTCACTGTTTCTTATATTCCCGGAGATGCGTAACTCCGATTGGGCCGAAATTTGGACATGATTTTTATCCAGATATTAGCTTTTCTTGCGGTGAAAGAAGGGAACCAACCGCCTTACGGGGTGGCCATGAGGGCCCAGGGCGCGCCTGACCCCCTGGGGCGCCCCTGCCTCGTGGCCCCCTCGTGCATCGTCTCGCGTTGATTTTTCTTCCCAAAAATCACAGATATTCCAAAAAAATTCTCCGTCAGTTTTTATCCCGTTTGGACTCCGTTTGATAAGGATTTTCTGCGAAACAAAAAACATGCAACAGATAGGAACTGACAATGGGCATTGGATCAATATGTTAGTCCCAAAAATAGCATAAAAGGTTGCCAAAAGTATATGAAAGTTGTAGAATATTGGCATGGAACAATCAAAAATTATAGATACGACAGAGACGTATCGAGCCTCTTAAGGTACAAGATACATTGATGGACAACGATTGGCTCGTTGCTATGCAAGAAGGGTTGAATAGTTTTGAACACAACCAAGTGTGGTCATTAGTCGAAAGGCCAACTACCAAGCACAATGTCATTGGAAAAAAATGGATTTTCAAGAACAAGCAAGATGAGAATGGTGTTATCATCCGTAACAAAGCAAGGTTAGTGGCACAAGGGTACTCAGAAGTTGAAGGTTTGGACTTTGGTGATACCTTTTCCCCCATTGCCCGTGTTGAATCCATTCACATCTTACTTTCTTATGTTGTTTTCAATGGTTTTACATTAAATCAAATGGATGTGAAGAGTGCTTTCCTTAACGGTCCTCTACAAGAAGTAGATGTATCACAACCACCTGGGTTCGGTGATCCCGATCACAAAGACTGTGTGTATAAACTTCATAAGGCTTTGTATGGACTCAAACAATCACCTCGCGCTTGGTATGATCATCTTAAGAAGTATTTACTCGATGATGGTTTTGTGAGAGGGGTGATCGATCCCACTCTTTTTGCTAAGAGGGACAAGGGTGATTTGATCTTATGCCAAATCTATGTAGATGATATCATTTTTGGTTCTCCTAACATTTGCGGCCTCCATGACCAAGAATTTTGAAATGACACTCAATGCGGACTTGAAGTTCTTTCTCGGATTCCAATTTCAAGAAGGAATTTTCTTGTCTCAAGCAAAATACCTCAAGGATATTCTAGAGAAGTTTGGCATGTCTGATGGTAGTCCATGTATGACACCCATGCCAACCATAATTGTACTCACTGAAGACACAAATGGTATCCCTTTCAACCCATCTATTTACCGCACTGTGATTGGTTCATTGCTCTATCTTTGTGCATCTAGACCAGACATCATGTTTAGTGTGTGCATGTGTGCTAGATTTCAAGCTTCCCCTAGGGAAAGTCATCATAAGGCGGTTAAGCATATTCTTAGATACCTTGTTCACACCCCCAAAGTTGGGACTATGGTACCCCAAGGATGCTAAGTTTGATCTAATTGGGTACACGGATGCGGATTGGGCCGAAGACAAAGTGAATCGTAAGTCCACCTCCGGTGCATGTCAATTTCTTGGACGCTCCTTGGTAAGTTGGTCCTCGAAGAAACAAAATTGTGTTGCTCTTTCCACCGCCGAAGCTGAATACATTGCAATAGCCAGTTGTGCAACTCAATTACTATGGGTGAGGCAAACTTTGAAGGATTACGGTATCACCTATAGACACGTGCCTCTTCTATGTGATAATGAAAGTGCCATCAATATTGCTGATAACCCCAAAGATCATACTCGCACCAAGCACATCGATATTAGGTATCATTTCTTGCGAGATCATGTGGAGAAGGGTGACATTGATATTGCTCATGTGGGTACAGATATGCAACTTGCAGACATTTTCACCAAGACATTGGATGAAGCAAGGTTCTGTCAACTTAGGCGTGAACTTGGTATCTTGGAGCTTGACAACATTATGTGGAATCTAGTACCCATGCATGCATTTTCATCATGTTTTGTCTTGATGTAGGCATATATTTAGGGAGAGACGCTCAACTCATGAGTACTCTCACCCTATGTAATGGATAAAAAGAACAAACACTCTCAAAGCTACCATGTTATTCTAACTATGGTGCTTTCAATGATGGAGTAGTGATTATGCACTCAAAGTTCAAATCTTTGCAGTGCCATGTCACATATACTCACACATGGTGGCATCAGCCACCGCTCTTGCTGTTAGAACATTGTCTGAGTGATGTGTGTTATTTTTGTTGGCATAGGATACTTACTGCTTCATATTGTGTCTTTGCATCTTACTACGTTCTGAAATCATCATCTCCCTATCATTGTCATTAGCACCAATAATAGAACCTTATTCTTCTCAAAAATTCCTATGTGATTCCGGTCGTCCGGTATGTACCAGACGTCCGTAAAATCCTTTCTGTCGTCCTCATACCATACGTCCAGTGAGACCGGACTTCTGTTAATTTCAGCCCTGTCGCATCGCCTTGGACGTCCGGTTTTGCCGGTCGTCCGCTACCTGGCGTATCTGGTAGGTCTTCTCAGGCCCCAGATGTTCGGTCAATTCCTGGCCCGCATATATAAAGTGGAGTTCATTTAGAGCAGTTCCTAAACCAAAAAGTGCTCGTTCCTCATCTCTTCTCCACTACCGCCGCTCACTCTCCTTGCTGTGGTCGGGCGCCGGCCGTGCTCCTCGTCGTCTCAGTGCGGGCTGGGTCGTCCAGGTCGTCGTCGGGCCTCCCGCGCCGCCCCGTGGATCCCCTCCCCATCTTGTTCGTCCCCCCGAGGTAGCATCTCCTCTTATTCTACTCTCATCAATCGAACTTCTCTTCGATCTATGAAGGTGGATAGGTGATTTGGGTCTTCCTCCTCCTCTAGGTCGAGACGCCAAGGATCGAGCGCTCCGCACGCAAGCAGGTCACTGGTGGGCCATCTCATCCGTCTCGTCGTGGTGGCTCTGATGATTCACAAGAGCGGGATCATTCTCGGAAGCGTGCCACCCACCCTCACAGCCTGGCTAGCGACTCCTCATCGAAGGAATCCGACTATGAGGATGAGCTGGAAGATTTGGAGCAGCCCGAGTATGTTGCTATTCGCACCACTTCACACCCAAGCCAGGAACATGTCGGCCCACCTTCAAGCCTCCTCCTCCTCCGGTGCAACCTCAAGGTGATGCCCGTCGCATCTCTCTTGAACCTCCACTTCCTCTCGGCCGCAACATTAAAAGATTCAATGAGGTTCACATAGCTTCCTATCTTACGCTTCGTTGTGATATTGACCAATTCTATGTTATTAGCGACTCCCAAGACGCTCACTTTCGCACTAATGTCCAGGCAAACATTTTTACCACTGTCATCATTCCTAAGGGTCTATCTCTGCATGTATGCATTAACTTAGAGCATACTCGTGCTCATCCGGTGAAATATCCGGGGGGCTATTGAGCTCATCGGGTCATCTTATCTTGCTGCTCCATTGGCATTTCTACATGATTTTAGCCAAGCTTCCATTCATCTATTCTATGCCACATGTTACTTTGGTTCAAATAACACTATCACTTGGATGACCTCCAACAACGTGCTCACGACGTCTTATTCTCAATTTGTTGCTGCCCTTGGTTTTCCTGACACCGGTTTCAAAATCCATAAGGATGACCCCAACCATAGGCCCAAGGGCATTGAGGTCTGTGCAGATCTTCTCAAACCCTTAGATGAAATGACTAATGAGGAGAAACATAAGGGTCTGAACCAAGTCTCCATTTGGCGCTCTCCTTTCTACATCATCTTTTAGTGTGTCATTCGCACCATTTATCCCAAGATGGGTGACAAGGGGTCTTGCAATAGCTACTGCATCGATCTCACGCATCACCTCTATGTGTCTCCAAAGGGGAAGATCAATGTCCCTCATTTTTGTGGCATGAGATCCGTCTCACTTGTTTTCAGCACAAGCGGGCCTTTCCTCATGCTCCCTTTCTTCAGGCATTCATCGAGAGTGTAGCTCCGTTTCCCATTGCCCGCACTCACTTGCATGAGTGGTGGGTCATTCCACCTCACATGGTGGATGATTGGGTCCCCAAGGACTCTTCTGCTCTTGCTC
>NW_025231646.1:9103-10995 GCF_018294505.1 Triticum aestivum | reverse complement strand
TATTTTGGTCGGTATAAATTCATTATATAATCTCCTGAAGATTTTGACTCATGTATCACGCGAATATCCTCTGTTTTTGTTTTGAGCTATTGCTGCTACAACTTAGAGCAAGATGTCTTCTCAAGAGTTAGTCGCAGAGAGCCGGGTGTCTCATCCGGCATCGAGATCAAGGACAAACAACGATGCTGACCACTTTGGGCCAGCAACGGAGGAAGAGATGGAGGCTGATTTGAAGAGGATAGATGCCATGGAGGAGGATCAAGAAGTCACATCTCGCTTACGAGCTGGATTTACGATGGGGGAACTGCAGAGCTCGGCTATTCCAAACTCGGTTATCCCTTCCAGTGTTAGATTTCTTTCTTATGAAAATATGAAGAAGAGTGCCACTTGTTCTCCCGCAGCTATGCAACACCCTTGGGTGTAAGGAGCTTTAGCTGTTACAGGAAAGCTTCGTAAGGAAATATTGGACCTCAAGCGGCAAGTCAATAAGCTCAAGGAAGAGAATCGTATCCTAAGGGGCATCATCGCCAAGAATATCACATCACCACCCCCGAAGAAGGAGACATAATCATATGGGTATGGGCACTCCCCTTGGCAACTGCCAAGCTTGGGGGAGGTGCCCCGGTATCGTATCACCATCACACTCCTATCTTTACCGTTTTTCTTAGTTCGATCCTTTTAGTAGTATCTTGATCTAGTGGAATAAAGTTTTTGGTATGATCTAGTTTTGAGTTTTGCCTTATGATCCCTTTATGTAATCGAGTCGGTGAGCTATATAATAAAGATTAGTGTTGAGTCAAGGGCTTGATTATTTTGCTACGATCTTGAGGGAACAAAAGAAAAAAGAAAGAGTAAAAAGAAACACAAAGAGATCATATTGATCTTATGGAAAGTAATGACTTCACATAGAAAGAGTATGATGATTAAAAGTTGTTGAGAGTTGACAAACATAGCTTTGGTCATCGTTGCAATTAATAGGAAGTAATAAGGAAAGAGAGGTTTCACATATAAATATACTATCTTGGACATCTTTTATGATTGTGAGCACTCATTAAAATATGACATGCTAAAGAGTTGATGTTGGACAAGGAAGACAACGTAATGAGTTATGTTTTCTTATATCTGAGATAAAGTATATTGTCATGGATTATCCAACATGTTGAGATTGCCTTTCCCCCTCATGCTAGCCAATTCTTTGCACCAAGTAGAGATACTACTTGTGCTTCCAAATATCCTTCAACCCAGTTTTGCCATGAGAGTCCAACATATCTACCTATGGATGGAGTAAGATCCTTCAAGTAAGTTGTCATCGGTGCAAGCAATAAAAATTGCTCTCTAAATATGTATGATTGATTGGTGTGGAGGAAATAAGCTTTATACGATCTTGTGATGTGTAAGAAATAAAAGCGACAGAGTGCATAATAAAGGTCCATATCACAAGTGGCAATATAAAGTGACGTTCTTTCGCATTAAGACTTTGTGCATCCAACCCTAAAAGCGCATGACAACCTCTGCTTCCCTCTGCGAAGGGCCTATCTTTTACTTTTATCTTCTACCTTATGCAAGAGTCATGGTGATCTTCACCTTTCCTTTTTACATTTTATCCTTTGGCAAGCATAGTATGTTGAAAACATCCTGATATATATATATATATATATATATATATATATATATATATATATATATATATATATATATCCAATTGGATGTAAGTTAGCATGAACTATTATTGTTGACATTACCCTTGAGGTAAAAGGTTGGGAGGCGAAACAATAAGCCCCTATCTTTCTCTGTGTCCGATTAAAACTCTGTAACCACAAGTATCACATGAGTGTTAGCAATTGCGAAAGACTAAATGATACTCCCTCTGTCCCATAATATAAGAACGTTTT
>NW_025231646.1:5137-7899 GCF_018294505.1 Triticum aestivum | reverse complement strand
TTCCTGAGGACATGGGAGAATTCTTGCTATTAGTAGTCATGTGAATTTGGTATTCGTTCGATATTTTGATGAGATGTATGTTGTCTCTCCTCTAGTGGTGTCATGTGAACGTCGACTACATGACACTTCACCATTATTTGGGCCTAGAGGAAGGCATTGGGAAGTAATAAGTAGATGATGGGTTGCTAGAGTGAGAGAAGCTTAAACCCTAGTTTATGTGTTGCTTCGTAAGGGGCTGATTTTGATCCATATGTTTCATGCTATGGTTAGGTTTACCTTAATACTTCTTTTGTAGTTTCGGATGCTTGCAATAGGAGTTAATCATAAGTGGGATGCTTGTCCAAGTAAGGACAATACCCAAGCACCGGTCCACCCACATATCAAATTATCAAAGTACCGAACGCGAATCATATGAACGTGATGAAAACTAGCTTGACGATAATTCCCATGTGTCCTCGGGAGCGCTTTTCTCTATATAAGATTTTGTCCAGGCTTGTCCTTTGCTACAAAAAGGATTGGGCCACCTTGCTGCACTTTATTTACTTTTGTTTCTAGTTGCTCGTTACCAATTATCTTATCACAAAACTATCTATTACCTACAATTTCAGTGCTTGCAGAGAATACCTTGCTGAAAACCGCTTATCATTTCCTTCTGCTCCTCGTTGGGTTCGACACTCTTACTTATCGAAAGGACTACGATAGATCCCCTATACTTGTAGGCCATCAGCTTCCTCTCTCTCTCTCTTTTGATTCACAATACAATGGTCTATTGGAGATTTATTTGATGTAACTCTTTTTGAGGTATGTTTGTTGGGGTCCAATGAACTTTGAGTTTATGATCAGATCAATTTTATCGATGAAAATTATTTCAGTTTTGATTTCTTATACGCATGATTTCTTATAGCCTCGTATTTCTTATTCGAATCTTTGTTTTAGTTAGGCCGACTAGATGAATTTTTCTTGCCATGGGAAGAGGTGCTTTTGTGATGGGTTCGATCTTGCGGTGCTTAATCCCAGTGACAGAAGGGGACATGACACGTATATATCGTTGCTATTAAGGATGACAAGATGGGGTCTATTACTACATGAATAAATCTTGTCTACATCATATCATCGTTCTTATTGCATTACTCCGTTTATCCATGAACTTAACACACTAGATGCAAGCTGGATAGCGGTCGATGTGTGGAGTAATAGTAGTAGATGCAGGCAGGAGTCGGTCTACTAATCTTGGACATGATGCCTATATAATGATCATTGCTTGGATATCGTCATAATTTTTTGAAGTCCTATCAATTGCCCAACAGTAATTTGTTTACCCGCCGTTTCTCATTTTTCTCGAGAGAAGCCACTAGTGAAATCTACGGCCCCGGGTCTCTTCTTTATCATATTTGCCTTTGAGATCTATTTTTATTTTCTTTTTATTTTCAGATGTATTAATCCAACAACCCAAAAATACCTTGTTGCATTTTTTGTTATTTATTTTATTTCGCGTTTCCACAAGATCTATTTATCCAATCTACTAGATTGACGACCCCTCTTACACGTCGGGTTGCAAGTATTTGTTTTGTGTGTGCAGGTACCGTTTACATAGTGTTGCGTGGTTCTCCTACTGGTTTGATAACCTTGATCTCATCACTGAGAGAAATACCTGCCGTAGCTGTGCTGCATCATCCCTTTCTCTTTGGGGAAATACCGACGTAGTTCAAGCCGCATCAATAACGTGTAAAGTACCAGTCCGATAAACAGTAATGATCGATGATCCATTGATAATGATATTGTACATATTTATACCTCTTGAAGAGGTGCATCGCAAAGCGCGATGGTTACAAAGAGCAGGAGTAGAGGGATGCGTCCGTTAGAGTAGGATTGCGACTGCTCGGAAAGAAAAGCCCATGTCGGTTCCATATACAGAGATTTCCTTAATTTAACTACTTAATTAAATCCTAACAAAATTGATTAGGACACTAATCTATCCACATGCATATATACCTGTAAAAAAACCGTGTGCATATATATCAAGTCGACCGAAAGTCGGAGTAGATCGATCTATTCGACGCGGCCATGGAAAGTGAGACGATGGCACCGTCGGCAGGCAAGAGGAGGTGGAGGAGGCCTATGCCGAGGCCGAGGCGGCACATCCCGCACCAGGTCTTGACAGAGATGCTACTCCGCCTTCCCGTCAGGTCGCTTCTACGATTCAGGCGCGTCTCTAAGGCATGGTACCGCACAATCTTCGTCGACCAATCCTTCCGTCGCAACCTTCGCCTCCACCGGCAACAACAATCATGCCCTCGGGACTGTCACGTTTGTGAGGCAAGTGCTGCGTCGCAGTTGTGCATTAGGTATTTAACCATTTGACCACCTATTGATACATATATTTGGGCCATATCTGGGTGAGTATGCTTTTCCTACCCCACATCACGTGGTTTTCAGAGATTCCCCTATCCTCATGGCCCGCGCGATCTATGTCTTTGACCGGACTCGTGAAGGGTTTGACTGGGGTAAATTCCACTTTGTTTGTATTAAGGCAGGTCACAGTGACATGCTGGACCTTATTTGGGCACATGCCTGCACAAGATTACCTCCCAGCGGTGCTAAGTGTGACATGAGCACTGTAGGTGCAGAACCTTCTCCCGGGACTGTCCCGTTCTTGAGGCAAGTGTTGTATCAAAGTTTTGCATTGGGTATTTAACCATCACACCAACATATCATACATATATTTGGGTCATATGCATGTGGATGTGCTCTTCCGACCCTCT
>NW_025231646.1:2929-3402 GCF_018294505.1 Triticum aestivum | reverse complement strand
TCCTAAACCTTTCTGCGATACTGTCGTGATTGTGAGGCAAGTGCATTTTCTGCCGAAATGCTAGGAGATAGATATTTTTGGACATACCCACCAACAAAGGGATTCATCAAATAACATGAATAAGGGTCGCAACAATTTATCCTTGTGCATGTGATCCTAATTTGGGTACACTAGGGGGCTCAGAAGAATACAAGGCAAACAAATATTAAAGTGGCGGTAAATTGCAGGCATCGAAATACTTATGGAAACTAGTCGGAAGAAAATGGGTGGGAAAAAATAGTATTGAAGGAGTAGACATAAATGCAATGGAAATCATTTTATAGCCATTTTTGCATAAATGTTATGGGTTGCAAAAAATCTGCACAAAAGTAGGCCGAGTGCTAGCTTTCACATGACACACAGCTTACATGGCATATAAACCAAGTGCTCTCGAGGGCACATGGCTTATATGCCTTGTAAGCCGAGAGCTTTGA
>NW_025231646.1:0-2094 GCF_018294505.1 Triticum aestivum | reverse complement strand
GGTATCCGAAAAAAAGATCTCTTCTTAGTCTTTCACATACAAAAAGTGATTTCATGTAGTGATTGCTCTAAGAAAATAATTTGCTTTAACTAAAAAAAAACTATTCACTAATATGTACTCATGAAAATTTTAAAATGAGAATTTGCGTTTCCTGAGTTGTTTTTGGAATAGTTACTGAACTAATTGTATTGAAATATTCACTTGAATAATTATTTCGATTTTTTTTATTTTTTTGGATTATTTCTGACTTTGTCAGAAATATTTAAATAGTATTATGAACTATTTATGGTATATCAGTACCGAAAATCATCATACATCTATCATAGATATACATTACACAATTCGCTGCCTGCCTTAACATGTGGCGGTGGCTAGTGGCCAATATGCAGAGAAATTTCTTTATTTTTCTCCGTACCACTAGGGTTCCTATATATACCCCGTGATGCATCTCTAGTCCCTGAAGACTTCAAGGGATTGGACCGCTGAGAAAGTTGTTATTCAGGTAGACATGCCGGAGCATTTTGCAGTCGCCGAGCGACACGGGGATGGGTCCAAAGAAGACATTCTCCATGAGCACGAGCTTCTCCAAGTTCCCGCTTGTGCAGATGTCTGGTGGGAGATGACCGGTGAGGTGGTTGTAGGACACGTCCAGCGTCTTGAGACTGTAATTGCGAAGCCCGGCTGGGAGATGACCGGAGAGATTGTTGTTGCCCACGTTCAGCTTCTTGAGACGGCCGTTCTTGCCAAGTCCAGCTGGGAGATGACCGGAGAAATTGTTGTCCCAGAGCTGCAGCACCTCAAGGTTCAGCAGGTCGGCGACGAACTCCGGTATTACGCCATGGAGGTAGTTCCCAAAAAGGTTAAGAAGCTTCAGGTTTGTAAGCTTGGCCAGACTCGCTGGTATTTTGCCGTAGAGCTCGTTCATAGAGAGGTCCAGCGATGCAAGATTCTTCAGCTCCCCCAGTGCCGGCGGTATATCCCCAGACAGCCAGTTCAGAAACATATAGAGCGTGTTGAGCAGCTTAAGCTGGCCGAGCTCTGGCGGTATGGGGCCTGTGAGGCAGCAGCTGCTCATGTCGAGCAGCACGAGCGCCTCCAGGTCCCCGAACTCTGCCGGGATGCCGCCGTCGAACTGGTTGTAGTAGCCCATGTACATCTCCCGCAGCCGCTTGAGCCTCCCTAGAGACGCCGGCACGAGGCCGGAGAGGCAGTAGGCGGCGAGGTTGATGTACTCGAGTTTGTCCAAGTCGCCGTAATCGTCGGGAATCACGCCAGAGAAGTAGTTGCCACCGAGGTGCAGGTATCGGAGGGTCACCGCGTGCTCAGCGCCGAAGGATGGCAGCGGGCCGGACAAGTTGTTGTTATAGACGTCCAGGAGCTCGAGGGACGGGAAGTAGCGGTGGCCAGGGCCGGAGGGTAACGCGCCGGTGAGGTTGTTGTTGGAGAGGTTGAGGTGGCGCAGAAACGGGAGAGCGTGGAGGGAAGCCGGGAAGTGGCCCAGGAGGCCGCACGCCGCGATGGTGAGGTTGGCGAGCGCGTCGAACAGCTCCAGATCCAGGGGCAGCGTCCCGCCGTGCAGCGACAGGGCCATGATGTTGATGGCGACGACTCGCGCGCCGGCGTCGCAGGTCACGCCAGAAAAGGAGCAGTGTGCAGGCGAGGGCGCGGCCGGATCCCAGTCTCCGAGCGCGGTGGCGTTGCTGGTGGTGACGAGGGAAGCCTTGAGCTTCCCAAGGGCGTAGACGTCGCACTCTGGGGATGCGGAGGAGGACGTTGTGTGGAGGAGGAGGAGGATGAAGACGACGAGGAAGGGAGGCATTGTTGTGAGAGTCTAGACTGGAGACTGGCCTCGAGAGCTAGCGGAGGAGGCTGGAATGTAAGGGGCAATAAAGGATTCGAACGAATCGAGGATGGCGGGGACGGCGTGCAAGACTAGCAAAAGTGGTCTCTCGCTGGGTGATTTGGGTGGATGTCACGGCCGGCTGCCGTCACCAAACTTCCCATGAACCTCATTGGGTTTCGGGTGATTCGGTGGGTGGCGCGCGTCAAGGGAGTCAAGGAACCTTTTCACATCATTTTAGACTTTCAGAGCCT
>NW_025231645.1:9815-10995 GCF_018294505.1 Triticum aestivum | reverse complement strand
TCTAGTGTAAAATTATTTGAACTAGCTTATAGAGCTAGTTCAACTCTAGTCTAAAATTATTTGTACTAGCTTCTAGAGCTAGTTCAACTCTAGTGTAAAATTATTTGTACTAGGCTATAGAGCTAGTTCAACTCTAGTGTAAAATTATCTGAACTAGCTTATAGAGCTAGTTCAACTCCAGTGTAAAATTATTTGAACTAGTTTATAGAGCTAGTTCAACTCCCATGTAAAATTATTTGTAGTAGGCTATAGAGCTAGTTCAACTCTAGTGTAAAATTATTTGAACTAGCTTATACAGCTAGTTCAACTCTAGTGTAAAATTATTGGAACTAGCTTATAGAGCTAGTTCAAATCTAGTGTAAAATTATTTGTACTAGGCTATAGAGCTAGTTCAACTCTATTGTAAAATTAATTGAACTGCCTTATACAGCTAGTTCAACTCTAGTGTAAAATTATTTGTACTAGACTATAGAGCTAGTTCAACTCTAGTGTAAAATTATTTGAACTAGCTTATAGAGCTAGTTCAACTCTAGTGTAAAATTATTTGTACTAGGCTATAGAACTAGTTCAACTCTAGTGTAAAATTATTTGAACTAGCTTAAAGAGCTAGTTCAACTCTAGTGTAAAATTATTCGAACTAGCTTATAGAGCTAGTTCAACTCTAGTGTAAAATTATGTGAACTAGCTTAAAGAGCTAGTTCAACTCTAGTGTAAAATTATTTGTTCTAGGCTATAGAGCTAGTTCCACTCTAGTGTAAAATTATTCGAACTAGCTTATAGAGCTACTTCAACTCTAGTGTAAAATTATTTGAACTAGCTTATAGAGCTAAGTCAACTCTAGTGTAAAATTATTTGTTCTAGGCTATAGAGCTAGTTCCACTCTAGTGTAAAATTATTTGAACTAGCTTATAGAGCTAGTTCAACTCTAGTGTAAAATTATTTGTACTAGACTATAGAGCTAGTTCAACTCTACTGTTAAATCATTTGTACAAACTTATAGAGCTAGTTCAACTCTAGTGTAAAATTATTTTTACTAGGCTATAGAGCTAGTTAAAGTCTAGTGTAAATTTTTTTGAACTAGCTAATAGAGTAGTTCAACTCAAGTGTAAAATTATTTGTACAAGCTTATAGAGCTAGTTCAACTCTAGTGTAAAATTATTTGTACTAGGCTATAGAGCTA
>NW_025231645.1:0-1607 GCF_018294505.1 Triticum aestivum | reverse complement strand
GAACTAGCTTATAGAGCTAGTTCAACTCTAGTGTAAAATTATTTGTACTAGGCTATAGAACTAGTTCAACTCTAGTGTAAAATTATTTGAACTAGCTTAAAGAGCTAGTTCAACTCTAGTGTAAAATTATTCGAACTAGCTTATAGAGCTAGTTCAACTCTAGTGTAAAATTATGTGAACTAGCTTAAAGAGCTAGTTCAACTCTAGTGTAAAATTATTCGAACTAGCTTATAGAGCTAGTTCAACTCTAGTGTAAAATTATTTGTACTAGGCTATAGAACTAGTTCAACTCTAGTGTAAAATTATTTGAACTAGCTTAAAGAGCTAGTTCAACTCTAGTGTAAAATTATTCGAACTAGCTTATAGAGCTAGTTCAACTCTAGTGTAAAATTATTTGAGCTAGCTTAAAGAGCTAGTTCAACTCTAGTGTAAAATTATTCGAACTAGCTTATAGAGCTAGTTCAACTCTAGTGTAAAATTATTTGAACTAGCTTATAGAGCTAGTTCTACTCTAGTGTAAAATTATTTGTACTAGGTTATAGAACTAGTTCAACTCTAGTGTAAAATTATTTGAACTAGCTTATAGAGCTAGTTCCACTCTAGTGTAAAATTATTTGAACTAGCTTATAGAGCTAGTTCAACTCTAGTGTAAAATTATTTGTACTAGACTATAGAGCTAGTTCAACTCTAGTGTTAAATCATTTGTACAAACTTATAGAGCTAGTTCAACTCTAGTGTAAAATTATTTTTACCAGGCTATAGAGCTAGTTAAAGTCTAGTGTAAATTTTTTTGAACTAGCTAATAGAGCTAGTTCAACTCAAGTGTAAAATTATTTGTACAAGCTTATAGAGCTAGTTCAACTGTAGTGTAAAATTATTTGTACTAGGCTATAGAGCTAGTTCAACTCTAGTGTAAAATTATTTGAACTAGCTTATAGAGCTAGTTCAACTCTAGTGTAAAATTATTTTTACTAGACTATAGAGCTAGTTCAACTCTATTGTTAAATTATTTATACAAACTTATAGAGCTAGTTCAACTCTAGTGTAAAATTATTTTTACTGGGCTATAGAGCTAGTTAAACTCTAGTGTAAATTTTTTTTGAACTAGCTAATAGAGCTAGTTCAACTCTAGTGTAAAATTATTTGTACAAGCTTATAGAGCTAGTTCATCTCTAGTGTAAAATTATTTGTACAAGCTTATAGAGCTAGTTCAACTCTAGTCTAAAATTATTTGTACTAGCTTCTAGAGCTAGTTCAACTCTAGTGTAAAATTATTTGTACTAGGCTATAGAGCTAGTTCAACTCTAGTGTAAAATTATCTGAACTAGCTTATAGAGCTAGTTCAACTCCAGTGTAAAATTATTTGAACTAGTTTATAGAGCTAGTTCAACTCCCATGTAAAATTATTTGTAGTAGGCTATAGAGCTAGTTCAACTCTAGTGTAAAATTATTTGAACTAGCTTATACAGCTAGTTCAACTCTAGTGTAAAATTATTGGAACTAGCTTATAGAGCTAGTTCAAATCTAGTGTAAAATTATTTGTACTAGGCTATAGAGCTAGTTCAACTCTATTGTAAAATTAATTGAACTACCTTATACAGCTAGTT
>NW_025231644.1:10455-10996 GCF_018294505.1 Triticum aestivum | reverse complement strand
AATGTCGAAACTTGGCATGGTATCATCATTTCACCCACATAGTATGTGCAAAAGAGTAGAGAGGGTTACGGCAAAAACTGGACGCACTTCGTGTACAAACTGGACAATCTCTTTCGAAGTATCAGGGTTTCTGACGAGAACTCATCTGTTACATGGGCACTTCATATTTTTAAACTTATTACAACTCCAAATTTTTTTGCGTTCCGTACGCACCATTCAAAGCGACGTCATCAATTTTCAAAACTTTGTGACATCATTTGCTATTTTTTAGTCATTTACCGATTGTTTAGAGAGCTAAATGACCGTGAAATTGAAAATCACTACAAAATGAACTCTGAAAATGTCGAAACTTGGCATGGTATCATCATTTCACCCATGTAGTATGTGCAAAAGAGTAGAGACGGTTACGGCAAAAACTGGACGAACTTCGTGTACAAACTGGACAATCTCTTTCGGAGTATCAGGGTTTCGGACGAGAACTCATCTGTTACACTGGCACTTCATTTTTTCAAACTTATTACAACTCCAGACTTTTTTTGCG
>NW_025231644.1:8350-10359 GCF_018294505.1 Triticum aestivum | reverse complement strand
ACTTTCTGACATCATTTGCTATTTTTCAGTCATTTACCGATTTGTTTAGAGAGCTAAATGACCGTGAAATTGAAAATCACTACAAAATGAACTCTGAAAATGTCCAAACTTGGCATGGTATCATCATATCACCCACATAGCATGTGCAAAAGAGTAGAGAGGGTTACGGCAAAAACTGGACGCACTTCGTGTACAAACAGGACAATCTCTTTCGAAGTATCAGGGTTTCTGACGAGAACTCATCTGTTACATGGGCACTTCATTTTTTTAAACTTATTACAACTCCAGATTTTTTTGCGTTCCGTACGCACCATTCAAAGCGACGTCATCAATTTTCAAAACTTTCTGACATCCTTTGCTATTTTTAGTTATTTACTGATTTGTTTAGAGATCTAAATGACCGTGAAATTGAAAATCAATACAAAATGAACTCTGAAAATGTCGAAACCTGGCATGGTATCATCATTTGACCCACATAGCACGTGCAAAAGAGTAGAGAGGGTTACGGCAAAAACTGGACGCACTTCGTGTACAAACTGGACAATCTCTTTCGGAGTATCAGGGTTTCGGACGAGAACTCATCTGTTACACTGGCACTTCATTTTTTAAAAATTATTACAACTCCAGACTTTTTTTGCATTCCGTACGCACCATTCAAAGCGACGTCATCAATTTTCAACACTTTCTGACATCATTTGCTATTTTTCAGTCATTTACCGATTTGTTTAGAGAGCTAAATGACCGTGAAATTGAAAATCACTACAAAATGAACTCTGAAAATGTCCAAACTTGGCATGGTATCATCATTTCACCCACATAGCATGTGCAAAAGAGTAGAGAGGGTTACGGCAAAAACTGGACGCACCTCGTTTACAATCTGGACAATCTCTTTCGAAGTATCAGGGTTTGTGACGAGAACTCATCTGTTACATGGGCACTTCATTTTTTAAAACTTATTACAACTCCAGACTTTTTTTGCGTTCCGTACACACCATTCAAAGCAACGTTATCAATTTTCAACACTTTCTGACATCATTTGCTAGTTTTTTAGTCATTTACCGATTTGTTTAGAGAGCTAAATGACCGTGAAATTGAAAATCACTACAAAATGAACTCTGAAAATGTCGAAACTTGGCATGGTATCATCATTTCACCCACATAGCATGTGCAAAAGAGTAGAGAGGGTTACGGCAAAAACTGGACGCACTTCGTGTACAAACAGGACAATCTCTTTCGGAGTATCTGGGTTTCGGACGAGAACTCATATGTTACACTGGCACTTCATTTTTTTATACTTATTACAACTTCAGACTTTTTTTGCGTTCCGTAAGCACCATTCAAGGCGACGTCATCAATTTTCAACACTTTCTCACATCATTTACTATTTTTCAGTCATTTACCGATTTGTTTAGAGAGCTAAATGACCGTGAAATTGAAAATCACTACAAAATGAACTCTGAAAATGTCCAAACTTGGCATGGTATCATCATATCACCCACATAGCATGTGCAAAAGAGTAGAGAGGGTTACGGCAAAAACTGGACGCACTTCGTGTACAAACTGGACAATCTCTTTCGAAGTATCAGGGTTTCTGACGAGAACTCATCTGTTACATGGGCACTTCATTTTTTAAACTTATTA
This sequence comes from Triticum aestivum, assembly GCF_018294505.1. NCBI lineage: Eukaryota > Viridiplantae > Streptophyta > Magnoliopsida > Poales > Poaceae > Triticum > Triticum aestivum. The sequence continues at coordinate 8,718 of NW_025231644.1, read as the reverse complement.
CAACTCCAGAATTTTTTGCGTTCCGTACACACCATTCAAAGCGACGTCATCAATTTTCAAAACTTTCTGACATCCTTTGCTATTTTTAGTTATTTACTGATTTGTTTAGAGATCTAAATGACCGTGAAATTGAAAATCAATACAAAATGAACTCTGAAAATGTCGAAACTTGGCATGGTATCATCATTTCACCCACATAGCACGTGCAAAAGAGTAGAGAGGGTTACGGCAAAAACTGGACGCACTTCGTGTACAAACTGGACAATCTCTTTCGGAGTATCAGGGTTTCGGACGAGAACTCATCTGTTACACTGGCACTTCATTTTTTTTAAAATTATTACAACTCCACACTTTTTTTGCATTCCGTA
>NW_025231644.1:6987-8268 GCF_018294505.1 Triticum aestivum | reverse complement strand
AGTATCAGGGTTTCGGACGAGAACTCATCTGTTACACTGGCACTTCATTTTTTAAAAATTATTACAACTCCAGACTTTTTTTGCATCCCGTACGCACCATTCAAACCGACGTCATCAATTTTCAACACTTTCTGACATCATTTGCTATTATTCAGTCAGTTACCGATTTGTTTAGAGAGCTAAATGACCGTGAAATTGAAAATCACTACAAAATGAACTCTAAAAATGTCGAAACTTGGCATGGTATCATCATTTCACCCACATAGCATGTGGAAAAGAGTAGAGAGGGTTACGGCAAAAACTGGACGCACCTCGTTTACAATCTGGACAATCTCTTTCGAAGTATCAGGGTTTCTAACAAGAACTCATCTGTTACATGGGCACTTCGTTTTTTAAAACTTATTACAACTCCATACTTTTTTGCGTTCCGTACACACCATTCAAACCGACGTCATCAATTTTCAAAACTTTCTGACATCATCTGCTATTATTTAGTCATTTACCGATTTGTTTAGAGAGCTAAATGACCGTGAAATCGAAAATCACTACAAAATGAACTCTGAAAATGTCGAAACTTGGCATGGTATCATCATATCACCCACATAGCATGTGCAAAAGAGTAGAGAGGGTTACGGCAAAAACTGGACACACTTCGTGTACAAACTGGACAATCTCTTTCGGAGTGTCAGGGTGTCGGACGAGAACTCATCTGTTACACTGGCACTTCATTTTTTTAAACTTATTACAACTCCAAACTTTTTTGCATTCCCTACGCACCATTCAAAGCGACGTCATCAATTTTCAACACTTTCTGACATCATTTGCTATTTTTCAGTCATTTACCGATTTGTTTAGAGAGCTAAATGACCGTGAAATTGAATATCACTACAAAATGAACTCTGACAATGTCAAAACTTGGCATGGTATCATCATTTCACCCACATAGCATGTGCAAAAGAGTAGAGAGGGTTACGACAAAAACTGCACGCACTTCATGTACAAACTGGACAATCTCTTTCGAAGTATCAGGGTTTCTGACGAGAACTCATCTGTTACATGGGCACTTCATTTTTTTAAACTTATTACAACTCCAGACTTTTTTGCGTTCCGTACACACCATTCAAAGCGATGTCATCAATTTTCAAAACTTTCTGACAACATTTGCTATTTTTTTGTCATTTACCGATTTGTTTAGAGAGCTAAATGACCGTGAAATTGAAAATCACTACAAAATGATCTCTGAAAATGTTGAAACTTGGCATGGTATCATCATTTCACCCA
>NW_025231644.1:0-1603 GCF_018294505.1 Triticum aestivum | reverse complement strand
AAAATGTCGAAACCTGGCATGGTATCATCATTTCACCCATGTAGTATGTGCAAAAGAGTAGAGAGGGTTGCGGCAAAAACTGGACGCACTTCGTGTACAATTTGGACAATCTCTTTTGGAGTATCAGGGTTTCGGACGAGAACTCATCTGTTACACTGGCACTTCATTTTTTCAAACTTATTACAACTCCAGACTTTTTTTGCGTTCCGTATGCACCATTCAAAGCGACGTCATCAATTTTCAACACTTTCTGACATCATTTGCTATTTTTCAGTCATTTACCGATTTGTTTAGAGAGCTAAATGACCGTGAAATTCAAAATAGCTACAAAATGAACTCTGAAAATGTGGAAACTTGGCATGGTATCATCATTTCACCCACATAGCATGTGCAAAAGAGTAGAGAGGGTTACGGCAAAAACTGGACGCACTTCGTGTACAAACTGGACAATCTCTTTCGGAGTATCAGGGTTTCGGACGAGAACTCATCTGTTACACTGGCACTTCATTTTTTTAAACTTATTACACCTCTAGACTTTTCTGCGTTCCGTACGCACCATTCAAAGCGACGTCATCAATTTTCAACACTTTCTGACATCATTTTCTATTTTTCAGTCATTTACCGATTTGTTTAGAGAGCTAAATGACAGTGAAATTGAAAATCGCTACAAAATGAACTCTGAAAATGTCGAAACTTGGCATGGTATCATCATTTCACCCACATAGCATGTGCAAAAGAGTAGAGAGGGTTACGGCAAAAACTGGACGCACTTCGTGTACAAACTGGACAATCACTTTCGAAGTATCAGGGTTTCTGACGAGAACTCATCTGTTACATGGGCACTTCATTTTTTTAAACTTATTACAACTCCAGATTTTTTTGCGTTTCGTACGCACCATTCAAGCGACATCATCAATTTTCAAAACTTTCTGACATCATTTCCTATTTTTTAGTCATTTACCGATTGTTTAGAGAGCTAAATGACCGTGAAATTGAAAATCACTACAACATGAACTCTGAAAATGTTGAAACTTGGCATGGTATCATCATTTCACCCATGTAGTATGTGCAAAAGAGTAGAGAGGGTTACGGCAAAAACTGGACGCACTTCGTGTACAAACTGGACAATCTCTTTCGAAGTATCAGGGTTTCGGACGAGAACTCATCTGTTACACTGGCACTTCATTTTTTAAAACTTATTATAACTCCAGACTTTTTTGCGTTCCGTACACACAATTCAAAGCGACATCATCAATTTTCAAATCTTTCTGACATCATTTGCTATTTTTCAGCCATTTACCGATTTGTTTAGAGAGCTAAATGACCGTGAAATTGAAAACCGCTACAAAATGAACTCTGAAAATGTTGAAACTTGGCATGGTATCATCATTTCACCCACATAGCATGTGCATAAGACTAGAGAGGGTTACGGGAAAAACTGGACGCACTTCGTGTACAAACTGGACAATCTCTTTCGAAGTATCAGGGTTTCTGACGAGAACTCATCTGTTACATGGCCACTTAATTTTTTTAAACTTATTACAACTCCAGATTTTTTTGCGTTCCGTACGCACCATTCAAAGCGACGTCATCAATTTTCCAA
>NW_025231643.1:9795-11000 GCF_018294505.1 Triticum aestivum | reverse complement strand
AAAAAAATAAAAGAAAATAATGGAAATGTCAAAAAAATAAAAGAAAATAAGTTTCTCATGTGATATGTGGTCTAGTTGTTGGGAAAATTTGCAAATGTTAATTTTGACTTTATTTGCAAAATCTCTCTGAAATTTGTAAAAATGGGCATAACTTTTGCATACTAACTCGGATGAAAAAGTTTTTTATATGAAAAATCATCTACTCGAAAAGTTACATCCAAATTTGATGGGGTGCCCAAGCTACGAAACATCCGACGAGTCGGTGCTCACCTTGTCCGCAGCACCGCCTTCATTCATGAATGCCGGCAGCGTCGCCCTGAGCCTGCTACACCGGAAGCCATTCAGATGCCGCTGCATTGGTTGTTCCCTATCTTCAATCTGGAAAACTTGGCCCCCACTAGGTGCTCGACAAAGGTACTTGTACATATCGCTTTTCCCTTGACGTCCCAGTTCACCCAAGTCAGTGATAGCAGAGTTGAGTCCCGGCCGATACCATGGCCATCCTTTTCATGCATCCAGGCATGTACATTGGTACAGTTGGAAGAAGTTCTGAACCTCGTGATTACTTTAGCTGGTTTACCTATGCAACATTCAGTTGGGTTGCTACTTGATTGGTATTTGTGCTTTACAAGATTGAGACCCACTGATGCAATTTTTGCCGCCGTCAGGATGAGGAGCTTATTAATTATATCAAGTGATATAGTCTATGCACCTGCTCATGTTGTGATTGGGGATTTGTGCTGTGATCTTCAGAACAAGAAAATTCTAGTACAAAGAATATATTGTCATCTGATTGCGGAAGTATGTTTGGAAGCACTGAGGTTTTCATGGCTGCCACCTCAAGGTAATATCTGTAGCCCACTCGCAAGTTTTATGCTGAAGAAATCAATTGACATATCTCTGAATCCTATCGGGAGGATACAAATTCTTTTGAAGTGATGTTGACACCCGGTCTTCAAATGTACGAGCATAAGAACAAATGCACTTTACTGGAACATGATATACCAGTGGTGTGTTTGGATATATATAAAAGGTCCCATGGCATGTATTGTTCTATTGCACGACATGACATCACCACTTCCAACAGTGCATCATTCTTCTTAAGGGGGTCTCCTTATTGTTTATGTCTCGGAGGAGATATGCTATATAGTAGCATTAACATTGCTTATATTGCATCTGCTTTGCTTGCCAGAAAAAGGTTAGAC
>NW_025231643.1:0-2119 GCF_018294505.1 Triticum aestivum | reverse complement strand
TAAAACAATAGTTTCAAACTCAAACAGTGAAATGTGTCACTTCATGCTCAAGCAAAATTCCTGAAGGTTAATAGGATTGACATCTTATTATTGTCAGGAAAACAACAAGTGCAGACTTGGAGCGTGGGAGAATAGAACCCGGAAGTTAAGCGTGCTTGGGCTGGAGTAGTGAGAGGGATGGGTGACCGGTTGGGAAGTTAGATGATTTGGAATGATGAGGGGTGATAAAAGAATAAATTGAGAAGTGATGAGGGGTGGTGATTAGAGACTAGAGGTTAAAATAATTCAGAAATTTGAAAAAAAAATTCAATTTTTTTTTTCAAAAACCTGTGGCGGCCTTTAGTCGCGGTTAGCCACAAGAACCGCGACTAAAGGTCCTCCGCCCCGACGGCCACCTGGCGCCCACGTGGACGGGCCTTTAGTCGCGGTTCTTAAGCAACCGCGACTAAAGGGGGGGCCTTTAGTCGCGCCCGCTCGGTCGCGGTTGCGCAACCGCGACTAATGGCAGTTGCGAACCGCGACCAAAGGCCCTTTTTCCACCAGTGAATGCTGATAGTCTGGGCCTAATACCAAACAGAACTCGTAGCCAAACCTAACATCTAAGACTTGAGGTCCCAACTAGGACACCTGCCGGGTATGGGGCACCCACCAGTCCGAGGCACTTCTCAACTAGGACACCTGCCGGGTATGAGGCCGCCGCAACCACCTGCCACCAATCCATCTTCAGTGTTGTACTACTGCATCTACCTTACCTGGTCTGGTGGTCGTCAATGCCACCACGACGCCAGACAATGCCACCATCCTGTGCTCGTCCATCATCACACGCCCACCGACGAGACCCTGCTGCTCCATGCCGCTGAGACCCGCCGTCGTCGATGCGAGAGAAGGGACGCCACACCACCTCACGCCTCTTCCATCCGGCGCCGCTCCACACACGATGCCCCCAAGAGGGAACATGACACCGCAGCGCCGCCATCGTCCAATTCGGTGATCTTAGAATTTCTCCCGGAGCAGCACGAGCAGGTTGATGATAGTTGCTTGACTATGCCTTCATCAAGGTAATGACGTAGACGCCGCCATCGCCCACCATGACCAGAGTCGGCTCGGTTTTCACCGGCAACTATGTCTCCCTAACCCGCCGCCCGTGCTAATAGTGAGATCCAAGATCCGTCACTACGAGCCTGGCCAACCGCCTTCGGTGGAGAAGGCAGCCACCACCACCATGCTCGGGCCAAGAGACCCAGACGTCCTCGTGCCCCGAAGATAACCCGGGGGGATCTCCTCTTGCCGTTGTCGAGACGAGGCGCAACCATAGTGGATCTCGATCTAAACCCCTCGGGCCCATATCAGATCTCATCTGTCACACCCTAGCTAGTTATGCATTAGAGTGTTGCATCATGTTTACTTTTTCATCAGAAACTTGAAATGGGGATGACAGAACCCCCAGTCCCCTCTGAAACCAACTAGGGTTACTAAAATAATTTTTCAATGAACCTGAAATGCCCTTCTAAAATGCCCATCATTTTTGTCTTGGTTCAGAACCTCTGCCAAAAGTGGTGCACATTTTCCTAGGCCATCCTAGGGTTTTTGAATTAAATCATAAATATTGGAATTTGGGCATTTAAAATAATATAAAATATTTAAATGCTCAAATATCTCCAAACTAAAATGTTTCATGTTGGAAATAATCCAACTATGGACCAGGAGCAATTTGGTGATTTTTGAAGTTGTCTAGGTATTTTATTAAATTCAACAAAGTTGCAGATATATTAAATAAAATACAGAAACAGAAAAAGAAGGGAAAAACTTACCTGGCGCCACCGCAGGCCCACCAGCCAGCCCACCTGGCCGGCCCAGCCCGGCCACCGCTCCAGCGAGCTGCTTGGCTCGCCAGGCAGGCAGCCAAGGTGCTCGGCGGCGGCACCGCCGCTCGCCACGCAGCTGCTCGCCGCCTCGCCGCCTCCCTCGCCCGGCTAACGCCGTGAACCGGCCTCCCTCTCTCCCCCGAACCCCCCAGACACCCCCTCTCCTCTCCAGCTCCTCCCCCTCGCACGCCCCAGCCATGGCCGACGCCACCGTCGCCGCACCACCGTCGTAGCCGTGTTCCCCGTCGTCTCCA
>NW_025231642.1:9323-11000 GCF_018294505.1 Triticum aestivum | reverse complement strand
CGGCGAGAGGCTGATTCTGGTCGGGCACAGCCACGGCGGGCTCAGCTTGGCGCTAGCCATGGAGAGGTTCCCCGGCAAGGTCGCCGCCGCCGTGTTCGCAGCCGCCGGGATGCCGTGCGTTGGCAAGCACATGGGCGTCACCACCGAGGAGGTATGTCAATTGTTTATGGTTTTCTTTTTCTTATTCTCTGTTGAGTGTTTTTCTCTTCTTCTTTTCTATTTGCGAAAGAATCTGTGTTGAGTGGTTTTTTTTTTGCGGGTAAATCTCTGTTGAGTGTTGACCAAGATATCCACTGTATGTACAAGTCCCGTATGTTGGTGAGGCCGGGAAGCTCGTCTTAGTCGAATATATACAAAATTTGATATGTTTCCAATGTAACTTTAACAACAAGTTTCTGTTGTAACATGTGTATATTATATAATAGTAAATAAAATTACAACACTACGAAAATATTACCTCCGTAAATTAGTTGTCTTACATAATTCTAGATATGGATATATCTAACACTAAAACGTGTCTATATACAACCGTATGTAGAAAAATTTAAGAAAAATAATATGAAATGGAGGGAGTGTATTCCAAAATGAATATGTACATGTTTTTTTAAGTATCTAATAGTACCGATCCATCCCCAATTAGTTATTTCAGTGTTCAATTTTTTTTAGTTATTTTAGATTTGTCTAGATACAGATGTATCTAAATATGTTGAGATACATCTGTATCTACACAAATCGTATCTAAATATGTTGAGATACATATGTATGTAGACAAATCTAAGACAACTAATTTAGAACGGAATGAGTACTAATAAACTTTATAGGTAATCAAATTATAAATGTTTGTAGGAGGTTATATGAACCAATTTTTTGTTGGAATATAAAAGGTTGGTCTCCGACTCTATAACTCCAATATTAATGCTAATTTTTAACTTATCTTGTGTTGATGCAATTAGTTCATGCGAAGGACATCATCGGAAGGACTCATGGACTGCAAGATGCTGCCAATCAATAACAACCACGGTGCAGGGGTTGCAATGATAATGGGCCCAAACTTCTTAGCACGCAAGAACTACCAGCAAAGTTCACCTGAGGTGGACAACACGACTTAACATCATATTGGTCTCCCATAATGAACTAATCTAAACGACATGATTCTCCAAATATTCGCAAAAATAAATATACTAAGTCAATTAACTCTTCGCCTTATCCACTTTCAGTAGACCCATTATGTGATTCAATTCACAATGTTGATGCAGGATTTGGCCCTGGCAAAAATGTTGGTGAGACCGGGAAACCTGTTCATGGAGGATCCGGTGATGAAGGATGCAAGCCTGCTCACCGATACCAACTACGGGTCGGTGAAGAAGGTATATGTGGTAGCAAAGGCTGATGGCTCCAGCACCGAGGAGATGCAGCGTTGGATGGTGTTGTTGAGCCCCGGCACGGAGGCCGAGGAGATCGCGGGAGCTGACCACGCCATCATGAGCTCGAGGCCTAGGGAGCTCTGTGATGCTCTGGTCAAGATCGCCGACAGCTTAAATACTTGCTAAATTGTACGATATATATCCCTGGAAATCAATGTAGGTGTGTACTTGATTTTCATCTAAAAATAAATATGTTCAGTGATACTATTAAATCAATGGAAATTAAGTAGTATTACCTTCATCCTAAATATTT
>NW_025231642.1:2765-3394 GCF_018294505.1 Triticum aestivum | reverse complement strand
GCTGCCGCAGCGGGGCTTATAAACCACTCCGAGCCCTTCTCAACTAGCGAGGTGGGATTAAACTTTTGGCCGCGACGCGGGCAGCAAGAGGCCTTTGGTCCCGGTTGGTGCCACCAACCGGGACTAAAGGGGTGCAATGGTACCGGTTCGTGGCACCAACCGGGACCAATGCCCCACCTTTAGTCCCGGTTGGTGCCACCAACCGGGACCAAAGGCCGCCGCTTCCCGCCCTTTGCGCTGCTGAAAAGAGGGCTTTGGTCCCGGTTGGTGGCATAAAAATACATAGAACCGAAGAATAGACAGAATACGAGATCAAGGCATACACTTGCCCCAGAATAGCATAAACATGACAATCATCATACAAATCATCCTTAACATATCGATAGAGTCCGACTACGGAAAAGATAAACGAGAAAACACCACCCTGCTATAGTCCCTGGATAACCCGACTAGGGCCACTACTGATCATCCGGAAACGAGACGTAGAAGCGCCCACAATCCTCGTCAAATCCCCACTGAAGCATCTCATGTGTTTGTCTCGTTGGTTCCCACTAATCTATAACTAATTTCAACATGATCAGTAAGCTTGTTTTGCCATGCTTTACCAGTACTATCAAGCCACGTCATTT
>NW_025231642.1:0-1116 GCF_018294505.1 Triticum aestivum | reverse complement strand
CCTCCTCCCCGTTCCTGGACCGGAAAGGGCCCCCGACATCGCTATCCGTCGCACCGTCGCCGGAAACGCATCTCCGGCCCCTCCATCGAGCATACCGTTGCACAACTACAGGGCCGGTGAGGACCTCCCCGTCCGACCCCATCTTGCCTCCCTACGGTCACCGCGCTCGCGCTCAGCCACGCGGCAACCGCCCGCAGCTCGTTGCGCCGCTCGAAACGGTGCCCGCGGCCCCCTGCCGACCGCATCCTGTGCTTGCACGCGCGGCCCTCCTCGCCTCGCTCCTGCGCTCGTCGGCGCGCACCTCCCCCGCTGTTGCTTTAGCTGCCGCCGGTGCCCCCCTTTTGTCGCTACTACCAACTGCTCGAGCCCGCCTCCGCCAGCCGACCCCGCCCTGACCTCGCTCGCCTCTGCTTTGCTGCATCCCGTTCCCCCCCGCCGGGCCACTCCCCTTCGCGCCGCTCCCTTGCTGCTACTGCTCCGGCAGCCGCAGCCACACCCGCCGGCACCCCACTGCGCCGCGGATGGCCTGGGCGAGTGCCCTGCCGGGCTGGTGCCCGACGCCCAACATTGCCCGTAACCGCAGCGCCCAGCGCCTGCTTCCCCTGTGCCCGTTAAGGCCCTGGGACATAGACATGTGGGGCCCAACACCTAGATCATTAAAAAAAGATTAAAAAAAGAATTAAAAATAATAATAAATACAATTAATTAATTAACTAAATTAATTAACATAATTAACTGTGTTTAATTAACCTAATCAATTAATCCTGCTTAATAAAAACCTAATTAACATGTTAGTCTATGACAGGTGGGTCCCACTGGACCCACAGTCCAACTTTGACTCTGGTCAGCTGGGTTTGACCTACTAACATCATGGTGATGTCATGCTGGCATCACCTTGCCCAGTTCTGGATAATGTTCGATTTAGATAATTTAATAAATTTCAAAAATGCATAAAACTTTGATAAATCATAGAAAATAAACCGTAACTCGCATGAAAAAACTTTGTAAATGAAAGTTGCTCAGAACGACGAGACGAATCCGGATACACAGCCCGTTCGTCCACCACACATCCCTAGCATAGCAAACTCGCAACTTTCCCCCTCTGGTTCATCTGTC
>NW_025231641.1:6846-11002 GCF_018294505.1 Triticum aestivum | reverse complement strand
CCCCTGGGAACAGTCCGAGCTTATCCGCAAGCCGTCGGCACGCGCTCGTCGCCGCCACGTAGTCCTGCAACCACAGAAAAATGGTCGCCGGCGATCTTATCCTCGGCCACCGCGGGAGCCGGCCTCGAGCGCCTATATAAGGGGACCCCGAGCTCAACCGAACACTCAAGCAACCCCAGGCCACCTCCATAGTTCTCCCGCAGCCAGCAATCGTCGGGGAGGGGCTTTCTTCCTCGTCTCCGGCCAGTTCGGTCGTCGTCGCAATCCCGCGCCATTCGTCGCCGCCAGGCCCTCCCCTGCCAATCCAACGCCACCAAGAACTTCCCCGTAGTCATACGGAGCTGCCTAGCGCCTCAGCTTCGACCTAGGACCACCAGAGCCCAAAGTCAACTCTGCTCCCGAACCACCGTCCGCCGCGAAGCTCGCCGCCGGTGACCTCCTCCGTCCCCGCCTGCCTAGCGCCCACCGGGAGGACCGCCCCGGCCTGGTGGATCCATCCTGCCCTCGGGACCCCTTGAGGGGCCACCGTTCGTCGCCGGCGATCGCCGGAGCCCCGCCCCGTTCGGGCGGAGAGAAAGGAGGGAGAGGAAGAACGGTCAAACCTGACCAGTGGCCCCCTGGACCCACTGTCAGCGACCCGCGTGCCCGCCCTCTCTGTTTGAGTGAAAGCGCAAAGATTTGGAGTACGTCACCTCTGCTTTGAAAACGTATTTTCCCCGAAGCGCTTTCCTTTTTCTGATTTTATTAAAACAGAGATTTGACCAGACTTTGACCAGCTATAACTTTTAAAATAAAACTCCAAATGGGTTGATTCTTTTTCCTACCTCTCCCAACATTCACCTAGTTTATTCTAAGATTTATTTCAAAAATAATTGAGACAACTTTTTGCACTATGTTTGAAATATTTGTTATTTGGATATTTTGCAAAATAGGATTTTGGAGGGAAGGGAAAAGCTTCCAAAAAGTGCATCCCTTGCATACTCTTGAAGGCAAGCATTTCTGGACTCTGGCATAATATTTTGTTGTGGTGTTCTGATAAGATTACAACACCATTTGACTTGGAGTATGCGTTATCTTTATGTAATGATAAAGTCTCGTGCATGAGTACTCTCTTGGGAGTTGTTTTGTGGTCAGCAATGGATACGCTAGTGTTTTGGATCATCCTCGTGAGTCCCTCATGCATACCGGTAGGAAACCGGGAAAGTCATGGTCTTGGGTAGACACGAGCTTGTCCTTAGTCCCTCATCGAGACGAGTATGTCCGGTATGGCATGGTGAGGTTTGATGAGTGGTGATTTATTCCACTATTGGTAATATTGTTGGAGGATACTTGGACCACCTGAGTCGGTCGTAGGCCGAGTCTTGATCAGTAGCTTCCCTATTTGTTGGTACCACCACTTGTGCCTGTCACAGACAGGGTATGGTTCAGTAAGTTGTTAACCCCTTACCAAAGCACACACCGTACAGAGAGGCCATGGTGGAAGATACCGGAGGCCTCCGGTAGGCATGCCACCTGGTCCGGGGGCATGGGTGTTTCCGGTTGGAGCCGAGGGGGGTAGCTCCCCTAGTGTGCGCGCGTTATAAATTTTGTGATCCCATGCTACGTCGAGGTTGTAGCCTCCCCACTTAGAGTTTTGCTTGACAGATGTCGTCGGTGATTCCAGACATCAGTGAGTTAAGCTGGTGTGTGCAGGTCGGGCGTGTTTTCAATTAAAAGGCCATAGGCGCAATTACTCCCAATGGACTAAATAAATCCGTTACTCGTGGGAAAATAGTACTCCCTCTGCAGAGGGTATATCCTGTTGGATAGCCATGTTCATAAGTAAGGACCACAGTCTGAGTTGAATCTAGTAACGGTATTCGGATGGAGAACGACTTAGCTGGGACTCAGCGACGGTCTTCGGATGGAGAAACGACTAGACTAGATTTTTTTTATATGACCTGTGACATCTGAGGATCATGTTTTAATTTTGTTATTAATATGGACTAACCATTTACATTATGTATTTTATTGAGTATCCCTGGGATGGTTCTACCTCCTGGATATTCACTGTAATTGTTCTGTTATAAGCCCTTTCTGTGGTGTCGCTCAGACGCCCGACTGCGGCATGCTTGCTGTTTATTTATTCTTTTATAAGCCCTTTATGCGATGTCGCTCAGACGTCCGACTGTGGCACGCACTGTCTTTCTTTTTCTGTTATGAGCCCTTTATGTGGTGTCGCCCCGACGCCCGACTGCGGCATTAATATTCTTGCATTTTCCTCTCGAGGAGTCATTCAGACCCTCGTTTGGCACCGGCATTATTATTCTTGCAGTTCCTCTCGAGGAGTCATCCAGACCCTCGCTCAGTGCATTTCTGTTAGTTCCGTATTGCACGTCCATTTTTCTCTCTGCACGCGTGCATCCCCATATTTCTGTTTACTTCATGGCAGACTTATCATCATAAATGTTTCGGAGTATGATTATCTCCCGTTATATTATGCCCATGCTCTTAATGTTTGCGAGTACATTCAAACGTACTCACTGGCTTGTCCCTGGCTATTGTCTTGGCCAGATTTTCGCGCATGGAGACAAGCATCGCGGTGAAAGCCTCGGAACCTACGTGTTGACGATAGTAGCCGTGCGAAGATAGGAGTTATCCTGGCCAGCTGTTCTTGTGGGAAATGGAGTCCCATAGACGCAGATGTATCCAACCGCTTCCGCCCTCAACCATTAGAAATCAAATGTTGTACTCCTAGGCCACAATGGTCTTGTACTATATATTTTTGTACCTTGCTTGGAATTCTTGTATCGAGTTGGTGTCTCATCAGCTAACAGTAATCCTGGGGCTGGTGAGCACAAAGACCGTTTTCTGGGAATTTATTATCCCCAAAATTCTGGTCGTGACAGACTTGGTATCAGAGCCAGGCTGACCATTGGCTAATCCTATCTTAGCCAGGTCAATAAGCCTAGGTTAACCAAACCACCAGACCTTAGCCTAGCCTCGGTCAAGCTTCCCGCGTAAGATAGCTCCATAGTGACCCGACGCCTTTCGGCGGACGGTGCCCAACCTATCAGCCTATCCCGTCGATCACGCGCCAGTGACCGACACCCAACCCGCCCCTATCACAACCGTGCGGAGGAAGACTCCGTCCCCTTTTCCTATAAAAAGGGCACGCTAGCCACAGCACAGCACCGCCTCTTTCCCCAAACCAAGCCACGATGCCTGGTCCCATTGTTCACAATGAGACCATAGCGACCAACCTGGGAGGTTTTGTGACCGTGCTCGCAAACCTCACCCGCCGTGCCTATGCGTTAGAAGAGCCTCCTGAGTATGATGTGTACCAGGGACCCATGTACGGTGAGAGCCGTCAGTACTGGGCCACTGTGCACATCTACGGTAGGGGTCTGTCGCCAGAACGCCCCTACAGGTTCACTGGAAAGACAACTTCCTTTGAGCCACAGGCCATCCAACTGGCAGCCCGAGAAGCTATAGTTCAACTCCGGCACTTGTCGCCCAGAGTTAACTGTCGCTCGTTCTACTACTACCCCAGTTGTGACGGGTATGGTAGGCCGCCCCAAGTTGCCAACGGGGACCACGAGACCGATCCTGCACTGTTGCATCTGGCGCGCTATGTAAGCGCACTAGAGCAACTGTTCGATCAGGTCACCCTTGATCTGATCGCAGCTCGTGGAGAACTGGTTCGCCGAGCCCGGGCAAGAAGGGACGCGGAGCCCGACACCGACAACCCAGTCGTACTGTTCGGACACCCGATCGATCCCTTGAGGTCTACGCCAGCCACCAACCAGAGTGCTTTGGTGACCCCAGAAGCGCTTCGTCGCCTATTGGGAACCCATTCCAACGGGATTGTGGCCAACAACCCCCGCGATGGTCATCACCGCTACCCCGACCCTGCAGCCCCTCAACCTCAGCCAGCAAATCCTGACGGAGAGGCCCGTGGAGAAACCTCGGCATCCGCCAGGCCAGCCCACTTAGACATTAACGTAGTGGACTAAGTCGCTTGAGTTGTATCGAGCCTTAGTTTTCCCACGCTTTGCAATGGTGTGGTCTTGTATCGCTTTTATTGCATGCTGTCTGCTTGTACGCTCCTATTATTGGAGTAATAGCTATGCATGTGTACGTTAGCGTACCGTTGCATTTTTAAATTTCGGGCGCA
>NW_025231641.1:0-5355 GCF_018294505.1 Triticum aestivum | reverse complement strand
GCCGAACTAACCACACTCGAGGACACCACGGTCTCAGTGAGAGAGATTCGTGAGTGACCATTCGGGCACAAGTTGCCCCAGCACGCCGACAGCAGTTAGCGCTCGGTGCCGCGCCTAGTCCACGTGATCGCCGCCGCCGCGAAGAGCTAACACTCGAGCGGCAGCATCTCGACGATCATCCAGGATCATCGCGCACAGGAGCACGGAGAACCCCAGCAGCACCGCCAAACCTCCACACACCAGGACCACATACCAGTCCGGCATCGCCTCCGCCATTAGAGCCTCGTATCGAGCTCCTGCTAGCAGCAATGGAGGAGAAGGATGGAGGAGTAGGAACGAGGCCAGGTGTGAGGAAGAAGGGAGGAACACCGCGATCATTTTATAGCCCGAGATCGGTGTACGGTGGGCGAGGTCCACCAGCGCCACTCGTCGCTCGACCGCCGGTGTTCGGAGGCGAGTCAGCGAGCAGTGCCGACAGCGCCCTGGCCCGCGAGGTGAGTGCACGCTGCACCGGCAGCTAGCACGCCGCGCCCTACCACGGTACGGCCTCGATGCCCTACGAGCTAGGCATCGTCGGTGGAGGAAGCGCGGGAGAGCGCGCGAGAGAGAGGAGAGAGCCATAGGTAGAAGAAGAGGCCAACAGTGGGCCCTGGGTCCACCTGTCAGCCAGAGGGAGCACTGTGCTCTCGGGTGCGACCAACGTATTTTAGTAATTTAGAATTTATTCTAAATTACTGTATCTACGTAAAATATCTCGTTTTCCCTAACCGTGGATTTTTTTTCCACACTACGCCAGCGTATCACACTGTGGTTTTACACCACTTATTGCCCTCTCACTGTAGCCACTTTGTTTTTGTGCAGTGGAATGTTTTCTTGTGATAAAAAAAATGTTTGTTCAAAACAGCTTTTAACAAATCTCGAGGACGAGATTTTTTTTAGGGGGGTAGTGTTGTGACACCCCAAAATTTTTGACCTTGTTTTATTTATTAAAACGTTGTCAGGAAATAAAACTTTTCCTTTTTGCCAAGATTTGCCCTTTGTGATTTTTGGATTTTTTGCCCCAGTGGAAAAAAAACCTCAAAGAGTATTGTTGGACTTGAATACTCTCTATGATAAAACAATTCTTTATTAGTGGATTTAAATGTCAAGATATGTTTTCTCAGAGCTTTATCCTTTTAAAATGATTTCTTTTGAATTTGGAGCCTGTTTTGCACTGCAACCATTTGACAAATGCATTTAAAATTTCCACCAAAATTTGGGGATGTCATGTGATGTTTCCACATCACTTTTATGCAAAAATACCTTTTGACCATTGGAGATTTTGAGCTCTACACCAACTTTTCCAATCTGGTCCAGTAGGCACTTTTGCACTACAACCCATTTAAATATTTCTTTAAAAATTCTTCCAAGTGTTTGGAGATGTCAGTGGATGCATACAACTCAACTCTATGCAAAAACGCAGTGTTGTTCTTTGAAAAATTTGAGTGAATCAACCTCTTTTTCATTCTGGTCCAGTTTGGTGTTTTGAACTGCAACCCTACTTTATTTTGCTCTAGTGACCATGATCCTTTTTCCTACTTGTAGCCCTCCCTTCAAAACCCTTAAGTCCAGAAGAGTGGACTCATTGGAGATTTGTATGTGCATGAAATAAACCTTCTTTCTTTCTGTCCAAAACTGGAGTTTTGCAAAACTTGCACTAGCAAATTTCTGGTTTTGCCCAAGTGATCTTGCCATCATCTTCTGCATCTAAAGAGACCCTGATCTGGAGAGTTTGGCCACCCCAAGAATTGTCTAGTTGCCCATGACATTCTGTCGAACACCCTGTGTGCAGGAACAATTTTGGCATATCCTCTAGTTTGCACTGTGGACTTGAGCCCCTGACCCATCCAGCATGTCCACTAGCCTCCTAGATGTTCCTAACCCTGGCCTGTTAGCTACCAGCCTCACCCAAGCTCTCCAGAGCGCGCTGGCATTTCGTCGAGCACCTGGCGTGCGTGCTCTGGGCGCGCCCAGAGCGCACGTTTTGCACGCGCGCGCACTGAGTCGCCGCGTCGCTCTGCCACCCTCGACGCGTCCCGTCTCTGGCCCCTGCTCGCCTGCCGAACCACGCCATGCACTTGCCTCTCACCAGCACCCTCCAAGCTCTCCCTGGCGCCCTACAGCGCCGCCTTGGCGGCACGCCGGCGTCGGCAGCGGACTCTGCCCTGGTCGGCGCCGCCCAGACCACCCGCGCGCGCCAGCTGCCCCTGAGAACAGTCCGAGCTTATCCGCAAGCCGTCGGCACGCGCTCGTCGCCGCCACGTAGTCCTGCAACCACAGAAAAATGGTCGCCGACGATCTTATCCTCGGCCACCGCGGGAGCCGGCCTCGAGCTCCTATATAAGGGGACCCCGAGCTCAACCGAACACTCAAGCAACCCCAGGCCACCTCCATAGTTCTCCCGCAGCCAGCAATCGTCGGGGAGGGGCTTTCTTCCTCGTCTCCGGCCAGTTCGGTCGTCGTCGCAATCCCGCGCCATTCGTCGCCGCCAGGCCCTCCCCTGCCAATCCAACGCCACCAAGAACTTCCCCGTATTCAGACGGAGCTGCCTAGCGCCTCAGCTTCGACCTAGGACCACCAGAGCACAAAGTCCACTCTGCTCCCTAACCGCCGTCCGCCGCGAAGCTCGCCGCCGGTGACCTCCTCCGTCCCCGCCTGCCTAGCGCCCACCGGGAGGACCGCCCCGGCCTGGCGGATCCATCCCTGCCCTCAGGACCCCTTGAGGGGCCACCGTTCGTCGCCGGCGATCGCCGGAGCCCCGCCCCGTTCGGGCAGAGAGAAAGGAGGGAGAGGAAGAACGGTCAAACCTGACCAGTGGGCCCCCTGGACCCACTGTCAGCGACCCGCGCGCCCGTCCTCTCTGTTTGAGTGAAAGCGCAAAGATCTGGAGTACGTCACCTCTGCTTTGAAAACGTATTTTCCCCGAAGCGCTTTCCTTTTTCTGATTTTATTAAAACAGAGATTTGACCAGACTTTGACCAGCTATAACTTTTAAAATAAAACTCCAAATGGGTTGATTCTTTTTCCTACCTCTCCCAAATTTCACCTAGTTTATTTTAAGATTTATTTCAAAAATAATTGAGACAACTTTTTGCACTGTGTTTGAAATAATTATTATTTGGATATTTTGCAAAATAGGATTTTGGAGGGAAGGGAAAAGCTTCCAAAAAGTGCATCCCTTGCATACTCTTGAAGGCAAGCATTTCTGGACTCTGGCATAATATTTTGTTGTGGTGTTCTGATATGATTACAACACCATTTGACTTGGAGTATGTGTTATCTTTATGTAATGATAAAGTCTCGTGCATGAGTACTCTGTTGGGAGTTGTTTTGTGGTCAGCAATGGATACGCTAGTGTTTTGGATCATCCTCGTGAGTCCCTCATCATACCGGAAGGAAACCAGGAAAGTCATGGTCTTGGGTAGACACGAGCTTGTCCTTAGTCCCTCATCGAGACGAGTATGTCCGGTATGGCATGGTGAGGTTTGATGAGTGGTGATTTATTCCACTAGTGGTAATATTGTTGGAGGATACTTGGACCACCTGACTCGGTCGTAGGCCGAGTCTTGATCAGTACCTTCCCTATTTGTTGGTACCACCACTTGTCCCTGTCACAGACAGGGTATGGTTTAGTAAGTTGTTAACCCCTTACCAAAGCACACACCGTACAGAGAGGCCATGGTGGAAGATACCGGAGGCCTCCGGTAGGCATGCCACCTGGTCCGGGGGCATGGGTGTTTCCGGTTGGAGCCGAGGGGGGTAGCTCCCCTAGTGTGCGAACGTTATAAATTTTGTGATCCCATGCTACGTCGAGGTTGTAGCCTCCCCACTTAGAGTTTTGCTTGACAGATGTCGTGGGTGATTCCAGACATCGGTGAGTTAAGCTGGTGTGTGCAGGTCGGGCGTGTTTTCAATTAAAAGGCCATAGGCGCAATTAGTCCCAATGGACTAAATAAATCCATTACTCGTGGGAAAATAGTACTCCCTCTGCAGAGGGTATATCCTGTTGGATAGCCATGTTCATAAGTAAGGACCATAGTCTGAGTTGAATCTAGTAACAGTATTCGGATGGAGAACGACTTAGCTGGGACTCAGCGACGGTCTTCGGATGGAGAAACGGCTAGACAAGATTTTTTATATATGACTTGTGACATCTGAGGATCATGTTTTAATTTTGTTATTAATATGGACTAACCATTTACATTATGTATTTTATTGAGTATCCCTGGGATGGTTCTACCTCCTGGATATTCGCTGTAATTGCTCTGTTATAAGCCCTTTCTGTGGTGTCGCTCAGACGCCCGACTGCGGCATGCTTGCTGTTTATTTATTCTTTTATAAGCCCTTTATGCGATGTCGCTCAGACGTCCAACTGTGGCACGCACTGTCTTTCTTTTTCTGTTATGAGCCCTTTATGTGGTGTCGCCCCGACGCCCGACTGCGGCATTAATATTCTTCATTTTCCTCTCGAGGAGTCATTCAGACCCTCGTTTGGCACCGGCATTATTATTCTTGCAGTTCCTCTCGAGGAGTCATCCAGACCCTCGATCAGTGCATTTCTGTTACTTCCGTATTGCACATCCATTTTTCTCTCTGCACGCGTGCATCCCCATATTTCTATTTACTTCATGGCAGACTTATCACCATAAATGTTTCGGAGTATGATTATCTCCCGTTGTATTATGCCCATGCTATTAATGTTTGCGAGTACATTCAAACGTACTCACTGGCTTGTCCCTGGCTATTGTCTTGGCCATATTTTCGCGCATGGAGACAAGCATCGCGGTGACAGCCTCGGAACCTACGTGTTGACGATAGTAGCCGTGCGAAGATAGGAGTTATCCTGGTCAGCTGTTCTTGTGGGAAATGGAGTCCCATAGACGCAGATGTATCCAACCGCGGCCGCCCTCAACCATTAGAAATCAAATGTTGTACTCCTAGGCCACAATGGTCTTGTACTACATATTTTTGTACCTTGCTTGGAATTCTTGTATCGAGTTGGTGTCTCATCAGCTAATAGTAATCCTGGGGCTGGTGAGCACAAAGACCGTTTTCTGGGAATTTATTATCCCCAAAATTCTGGTCGTGACAGCATTCACATAGAGTCATATTTTGTTCTAAGTATTGAGTTCTAATTCTTGAGTTGTAAGTAAATAAAAGTGTGATGATCATCATTATTAGAGCATTGTCCCAAGTGAGGAAAGGATGATGGAGACTATGATTCCCCCGCAAGTCGGGATGAGACTCTCGATGAAAAAAGAAAAAGAAAGGCCATATAAAAAAAGAGAAGGCCCAAAAAGAAAAAAAGAAAAAAAA
>NW_025231640.1:10120-11003 GCF_018294505.1 Triticum aestivum | reverse complement strand
TGCTTTTCAATTTTATGGTCTTATAGCTCAAAATAATTAGTAAATGCATGAAAAATAACAAATGAAGTCAGAAAGGATTGAAAAATGATGATGTGGCTTTGAATGGTGCATTTTGGACACACAAAAAGTCAGGAGTACAAATAAGTTTTAAATAATGAAATCCCTTTCTAACAGACGAGTTTCCGTATGAAATCCTGATACTTCGAAAGAGATTGTCCGTTTTGTACACGAAGTGCATCCAGTTTTTGCCGTAACCCTCTCAACTTTCTTGCACATGCTATGTGGATGAAATGATGATACCATGCCAACTTTCAACCTTTTCAGAGTTCATTTGAAATGCTTTTAAATATTGTGGTCTTATAGCTCAAAATAATTTGTAAATGCATGAAAAATAACAAATGAAGTCAGAAAGGATTGAAAAATGATGATGTGGCTTTGAATGGTGCATTTTGAACACACAAAAAGTCAGGAGTTCAAATAAATTTTAAAAAATGAAATCCCTTTGTAACAGACGAGTTTCCGTATGAAATCCTGATACTTTGAAAGAGATTGTCCGTTTTGTACACGAAGTGCATCCATTTTTTGCCGGGACCCTCTCAACTTTCTTGCACATGCTATGTGGATGAAATGATAATACCATGCCAACTTTCAACCTTTTCAGAGTTCATTTGAAATGCTTTTCAATTTTAGGGACTTATAGCTCAAAATAATTAGTAAATGCATGAAAAATAACAAATGAAGTCAGAAAGGATTGAAAAATGATGATGTGGCTTTGAATGGTGCATTTTGAACACACAAAAAGTCAGGAGTTCAAATAAGTTTAAAAAATGAAATCCCTTTGTAACAGACGAGTTTCCGTATGAAATCCTGATACTTTGAAAGA
>NW_025231640.1:4032-7318 GCF_018294505.1 Triticum aestivum | reverse complement strand
CCTTTTCAGAGTTCATTTGAACTGCTTTTCAATTTTATGGTCTTATAGCTCAAAATAATTAGTAAATGCATGAAAAATAACAAATGAAGTCAGAAAGGATTGAAAAATGATGATGTGGCTTTGAATGGTGCATTTTGAACACATAAAAGTCAGGAGTTCAAATAAGTTTTAAAAAATGAAATCCCTTTGTAACAGACGAGTTTCCGTATGAAATCCTGATACTTTGAAAGAGATTGTCCGTTTTGTACACGAAGTGCATCCATTTTTGCCGGGACCCTCTCAACTTTCTTGCACATGCTATGTGGATGAAATGATGATACCATGCCAACTTTCAACCTTTTCAGAGTTCATTTGAAATGCTTTTCAATTTTTGGGTCTTATAGCTCAAAATAATTAGTAAATGCAGGAAAAATAACAAATGAAGTCAGAAAGGATTGAAGAATGATGATGTGGCTTTGAATGATGCATTTTGGACACACAAAAAGTCAGGAGTACAAATAAGTTTTAAATAATGAAATCCCTTTCTAACAGACGAGTTTCCGTATGAAATCCTGATACTTCGAAAGAGATTGTCCGTTTTGTACACGAAGTGCATCCAGTTTTTGCCGTAACCCTCTCAACTTTCTTGCACATGCTATCTGGATGAAATGATGATACCATGCGAACTTTCAACCTTTTCAGAGTTCATTTGAAATGCTTTTAAATATTGTGGTCTTATAGCTCAAAATAATTAGTAAATGCATGAAAAATAACAAATGAAGTCAGAAAGGATTGAAAAATGATGATGTGGCTTTGAATGGTGCATTTTGAACACACAAAAAGTCAGGAGTTCAAATAAATTTTAAAAAATGAAATCCCTTTGTAACAGACGAGTTTCCGTATGAAATCCTGATACTTTGAAAGAGATTGTCCGTTTTGTACACGAAGTGCATCCATTTTTTGCCGGGACCCTCTCAACTTTCTTGCACATGCTATGTGGATGAAATGATGATACCATGCCAACTTTCAACCTTTTCAGAGTTCATTTGAAATGCTTTTCAATTTTAGGGTCTTATAGCTCAAAATAATTAGTAAATGCATGAAAAATAACAAATGAAGTCAGAAAGGATTGAAAAATGATGATGTGGCTTTGAATGGTGCATTTTGAACACACAAAAAGTCAGGAGTTCAAATAAGTTTTAAAAAATGAAATCCCTTTGTCACAGACGAGTTTCCGTATGAAATCCTGACACTTTGAAAGAGATTGTCCGTTTTGTACACGAAGTGCATCCAGTTTTTGCCGGGACCCTCTCAACTTTCTTGCACATGCTATGTGGATGAAATGATGATACCATGCCAACTTTCAAGCTTTTCAGAGTTCATTTGAAAAGCTTTTCAATTTTAGGGTCTTATAGCTCAAAAAAAATATTAAATGCAGGAAAAATAGCAATTGAAGTCAGAAAGGATTGAAAAATGATGATGTGGCTTTGAATGGTGCATTTTGGACACACAAAAAGTCAGGAGTACAAATAAGTTCTAAATAATGAAATCCCTTTCTAACAGACGAGTTTCCGTATGAAATCCTGATACTTTGAAAGAGATTGTCCGTTTTGTACACGAAGTGCATCCAGTTTTTGCCGTAACCCTCTCAACTTTCTTGCACATGCTATGTGGATGAAATGATGATACCATGCCAACTTTCAACCTTTTCAGAGTTCATTTGAAATGCTTTTAAATATTGTGGTCTTATAGCTCAAAATAATTAGTAAATGCATGAAAAATAACAAATGAAGTCAGAAAGGATTGAAAAATGATGATGTGGCTTTGAATGGTGCATTTTGAACACACAAAAAGTCAGGAGTTCAAATAAATTTTAAAAAATGAAATCCCTTTGTAACAGACGAGTTTCCGTATGAAATCCTGATACTTTGAAAGAGATTGTCCGTTTTGTACACGAAGTGCATCCATTTTTTGCCGGGACCCTCTCAACTTTCTTGCACATGCTATGTGGATGAAATGATGATACCATGCCGACTTTCAACCTTTTCAGAGTTCATTTGAACTGCTTTTCAATTTTATGGTCTTATAGCTCAAAATAATTAGTAAATGCATGAAAAATAACAAATGAAGCCAGAAAGGATTGAAAAATGATGATGTGGCTTTGAATGGTGCATTTTGAACACACAAAAAGTCAGGAGTTCAAATAAGTTTAAAAAAATGAAATCCCTTTGTAACAGACGAGTTTCCGTATGAAATCCTGATACTTTGAAAGAGATTGTCCGTTTTGTACACGAAGTGCATCCATTTTTTGCCGGGACCCTCTCAACTTTCTTGCACATGCTATGTGGATGAAATGATGATACCATGCAAACTTTCAACCTTTTTAGAGTTCATTTGAAATGCTTTTCAATTTTAGGGTCTTATAGCTCAAAATCATTAGTAAATGCATGAAAAAGAACAAATGAAGTCAGAAAGGATTGAAAAATGATGATGTGGCTTTGAATGGTGCATTTTGAAGACACAAAAAGTCAGGAGTTCAAATAAGTTTAAAAAAATGAAATCCCTTTGTAACAGACGAGTTTCCGTATGAAATCCTGATACTTTGAAAGAGATAGTCCGTTTTGTACACGAAGTGCATCCATTTTTTGCCGGGACCCTCTCAACTTTCTTGCACATGCTATGTGGATGAAATGATGATACCATGCCGACTTTCAACCTTTTCAGAGTTCATTTGAACTGCTTTTCAATTTTATGGTCTTATAGCTCAAAATAATTAGTAAATGCATGAAAAATAACAAATGAAGTCAGAAAGGATTGAAAAATGATGATGTGGCTTTGAATGGTGCATTTTGAACACACAAAAAGTCAGGAGTTCAAATAAGTTTAAAAAAAAATGAAATACCTTTGTCACAGACGAGTTTCCGTATGAAATCCTGATACTTTGAAAGAGATTGTCCGTTTTGTACACGAAGTTCATCCATTTTTTGCCGGGACCCTCTCAACTTTCTTGCACATGCCATGTGGATGAAATGATGATACCATGCCGACTTTCAACCTTTTCAGAGTTCATTTGAACTGCTTTTCAATTTTATGGTCTTATAGCTCAAAATAATTAGTAAATGCATGAAAAATAACAAATGAAGCCAGAAAGGATTGAGAAATGATGATGTGGCTTTGAATGGTGCATTTTGAACACACAAAAAGTCAGGAGTTCAAATAAGTTTTAAAAAATGAAATCCCTTTGTAACGGACGAGTTTCCGTATGAAATCCTGATACTTTGAAAGAGATTGTCCGTTTTGTACACGA
>NW_025231640.1:1078-2285 GCF_018294505.1 Triticum aestivum | reverse complement strand
CCTTTGTCACAGACGAGTTTCCGTATGAAATCCTGATACTTTGAAAGAGATTGTCCGTTTTGTACACGAAGTGCATCCATTTTTTGCCGGGTCCCTCTCAACTTTCTTGCACATGCTATGTGGATGAAATGATGATACCATGCCAACTTTCAACCTTTTTAGAGTTCATTTGAAATGCTTTTCAATTTTAGGGTCTTATAGCTCAAAATCATTAGTAAATGCATGAAAAAGAACAAATGAAGTCAGAAAGGATTGAAAAATGATGATGTGGCTTTGAATGGTGCATTTTGAAGACACAAAAAGTCAGGAGTTCAAATAAGTTTAAAAAAAATGAAATCCCTTTGTAACAGACGAGTTTCCGTATGAAATCCTGATACTTTGAAAGAGATTGTCCGTTTTGTACACGAAGTGCATCCATTTTTTGCCGGGACCCTCTCAACTTTCTTGCACATGCTATGTGGATGAAATGATAATACCATGCCAACTTTCAACCTTTTCAGAGTTCATTTGAAATGCTTTTCAATTTTAGGGACTTATAGCTCAAAATAATTAGTAAATGCATGAAAAATAACAAATGAAGTCAGAAAGGATTGAAAAATGATGATGTGGCTTTGAATGGTGCATTTTGAACACACAAAAAGTTAGGAGTTCAAATAAGTTTTAAATAATGAAATCCCTTTGTAACAGACGAGTTTCCGTATGAAATCCTGATACTTTGAAAGAGATAGTCCGTTTTGTACACGAAGTGCATCCATTTTTTGCCGGGACCCTCTCAACTTTCTTGCACGTGCTATGTGGATGAAATGATGATACCATGCAGACTTTCAACCTTTTCAGAGTTCATTTGAACTGCTTTTCAATTTTATGGTCTTATAGCTCAAAATAATTAGTAAATGCATGAAAAATAACAAATGAAGTCAGAAAGGATTGAAAAATGATGATGTGGCTTTGAATGGTGCATTTTGAAGACACAAAAATTCAGGAGTTCAGATAAGTTTAAAAAAATGAAATCCCTTTGTCACAGACGAGTTTCCGTATGAAATCCTGATACTTTGAAAGAGATTGTCCGTTTTGTACACGAAGTTCATCCATTTTTTGCCGGGACCCTCTCAACTTTCTTACACATGCTATGTGGATGAAATGATGATACCATGCCGACTTTCAACCTTTTCAGAGTTCATTTGAACTGCCTTTCAATTTTATGGTC
>NW_025231640.1:0-1068 GCF_018294505.1 Triticum aestivum | reverse complement strand
CAAATGAAGCCAGAAAGGATTGAAAAATGATGATGTGGCTTTGAATGGTGCATTTTGAACACACAAAAAGTCAGGAGTTCAAATAAGTTTAAAAAAATGAAATCCCTTTGTAACAGACGAGTTTCCGTATGAAATCCTGATACTTTGAAAGAGATTGTCCGTTTTGTACACGAAGTGCATCCATTTTTTGCCGGGACCCTCTCAACTTTCTTGCACGTGCTATGTGGATGAAATGATGATACCATGCAGACTTTCAACCTTTTCAGAGTTCATTTGAACTGCTTTTCAATTTTATGGTCTTATAGCTCAAAATAATAAGTAAATGCCTGAAAAATAACAAATGAAGTCAGAAAGGATTGAAATATGATGATGTGGCTTTGAATGGTGCATTTTGGACACACAAAAAGTCAGGAGTACAAATAAGTTTTAAATAATGAAATCCCTTTCTAACAGACGAGTTTCCGTATGAAA
This sequence comes from Triticum aestivum, assembly GCF_018294505.1. Taxonomy (NCBI): domain Eukaryota; kingdom Viridiplantae; phylum Streptophyta; class Magnoliopsida; order Poales; family Poaceae; genus Triticum; species Triticum aestivum. Next base: position 597 of record NW_025231640.1, on the reverse strand, counting down.
TCCTGATACTTCGAAAGAGATTGTCCGTTTTGTACACGAAGTGCATCCAGTTTTTGCCGTAACCCTCTCAACTTTCTTGCACATGCTATGTGGATGAAATGATGATACCATGCAAACTTTCAACCTTTTTAGAGTTCATTTGAAATGCTTTTCAATTTTAGGGTCTTATAGCTCAAAATCATTAGTAAATGCATGAAAAATAACAAATGAAGTCAGAAAGGATTGAAAAATGACGATGTGGCTTTGAATGGTGCATTTTGAAGACACAAAAATTCAGGAGTTCAAATAAGTTTAAAAAAATGAAATCCCTTTGTAACAGACGAGTTTCCGTATGAAATCCTGATACTTTGAAAGAGATAGTCCGTTTTGTACACGAAGTGCATCCATTTTTTGCCGGGACCCTCTCAACTTTCTTGCACATGCTATGTGGATGAAATGATGATACCATGCCGACTTTCAACCTTTTCAGAGTTCATTTGAACTGCTTTTCAATTTTATGGTCTTATAGCTCAAAATAATTAGTAAATGCATGAAAAATAACAAATGAAGTCAGAAAGGATTGAAAAATGATGATGTGGCTTTGAATGGTGCATTTTG
>NW_025231639.1:10324-11003 GCF_018294505.1 Triticum aestivum | reverse complement strand
ATCATTTGCTATTTTTCATGCATTTACTGATTTGTTTTGAGCTAAATGACCCTGAAATTGAAAAGCACCACAAATGAACTCTGAAAAGGTTGAAACTTTTCATGGTATCATCATTTCACCCACATAGCATGTGCAAAAAAGTAGATAGGGTTACGGCAAAAACTGGATGCACTTCGTGTACAAACTGAACAATCTCTTTCGAAGTATCAGGGTTTCGGATGAAAACTCATCTATTACAAAGGCCGGCACTTCATTTTTTTAAACTTATTTCAGCTCTAGACTTTTTTGCTGTTGGTATGCACCATTCAAAGCCACGTCATAACCTTTGAACCCTTTGTGACATCATTTGTTATTTTTCATGCATTTACTGATTTGTTTTGAGCTAAATGACCCTAAAATTGAAAAGCACTACAAATGAACTCTTAAAAGGTTGAAACTTGTCATTGTATCATCATTTCACCCACATAGCGTATGCAAAAAAGTAGAGAGGGTTACGACAAAAACTGGACGCACTTCGTGTACAAACTGGACAATCTCTTTCGAAGTATCAGGGTTCGGACGAAAACTCATCTGTCACAAAAGGCCGGCACTTCATTTTTCTAGACTGTTTTGCTGTTGGTATGCACCATTCATAGCCACGTCATCAACTTTCAACCCTTTCTGACATCATTTGCTATTT
>NW_025231639.1:9118-9725 GCF_018294505.1 Triticum aestivum | reverse complement strand
GCTGTTGGTATGCACCATCCATAGCCACGTCATCAACTTTCAACGCTTTCTGACATCATTTGCTATTTTTCATGCATTTACTGATTTGTTTTGAGCTAAATGACCCTGAAATTGAAAAGCACTACAAATGAACTCTGAAAAGGTTGAAACTTGTCATGGTATCATCATTTCACCCACGTAGCATGTGCAAAAAAGTAGAGAGGTTTACGGCAAAAACTGGACGCACTTCGTGTACAAACTACACAATCTCTTTCGAAGTATCAGGGTTCGGACGAAAACTCATCTGTTACAAAGGCCGGCACTTCATTTTTCCAGACTTTTTTGCGGTCAGTATGCACCATTCAAAGCCACGTCATCGACTTTCTACCCTTTCTGACATCATTTGCTATTTTTCATGCATTTACTGATTTGTTTTGAGCTAAATGACCCTGAAATTGAAAAGCACTACAAATGAACTCTGAAAAGGTTGAAACTTGTCATGGTATCATTGTTTCACCCACATAGCATGCACAAAAAAGTAGAGAGGTTTACGGCAAAACAGGATGAACTTCGTGTACAAACTGCACAATCTCTTTCGAAGTATCAGGGTTCGGACGAAAACTCATCT
>NW_025231639.1:4486-5101 GCF_018294505.1 Triticum aestivum | reverse complement strand
GCTATTTTTCATGCATTTACTGATTTGTTTTGAGCAAAATGACCCTGAAATTGAAAAGCACCACAAATGAACTCTGAAAAGGTTGAAACTTGTCATGGTATCATTGTTTCACCCACATAGCATGCGCAAAAAAGTAGAGAGGTTTACGGCAAAACAGGATGAACTTCGTGTACAAACTGCACAATCTCTTTTGAAGTATCAGGGTTTCGGATGAAAACTCATCTGTTACAAAGGCCGGCACTTCATTTTTTTAAATTTATTACAACTCCAAACTTTTTTTGCGTTCAGTATGCACCATTCAAAGCCACGTCATCAACTTTCAACCCTTTCTGACATCATTTGCTATTTTTCATACATTTACTGATTTGTTTTATGCTAAATGACCCTGAAATTGAAAAACACTACAAATGAACTCTGAAAAGGTTGAAACTTGTCATGGTATCATCATTTCACCCACATAGCTTGTGCAAAAAAGTAGAGAGGGTTACGGCAAAAACTGGACGCACTTCGTGTACAAACTGCACAATCTCTTTCGAAGTATCAGGGTTCGGACGAAAACTCATCTGTTACAAAAGGCCGGCACTTCATTTTTCTAGACTTTTTTGCGGTTGGTAT
>NW_025231639.1:3887-4302 GCF_018294505.1 Triticum aestivum | reverse complement strand
TCAACTTTCAACCCTTTCTGACATCATTTGCTATTTTTCATGCATTTACTGATTTGTTTTGAGCTAAATGACCCACATAGCATGTGCAAAAAAGTAGAGAGGGTTACGGCAAAAACTGGACGCACTTCGTGTACAAACTGCACAATCTCTTTCGAAGTATCAGGGTTCGGACGAAAACTCATCTGTTACAAAGGCCGGCACTTCAATTTTCCAGACTTTTTTGCGGTCAGTATGCACCATACAAAGCCACGTCATCAACTTTCAACCCTTTCTGACATCATTTGCTATTTTTCATGCATTTACTGATTTGTTTTAAGCTAGATGACCCTGAAATTGAAAAGCACTACAAATGAACTCTCAAAAGGTTGAAACTTTTCATGGTATCATCATTTCACCCACATAGCATGTGCAAAAA
>NW_025231639.1:0-1278 GCF_018294505.1 Triticum aestivum | reverse complement strand
ATTTACTGATTTGTTTTGAGCTAAATGACCCTGAAATTGAAAAGCACCACAAATGAACTCTAAAAAGGTTGAAACTTTTCATGGTATCATCATTTCACCCACATAGCATATGCAAAAAAGTAGAGAGGGTTACGGCAAAAACTGGATGCACTTCGTGTACAAACTGAACAATCTCTTTCGAAGTATCAGGGTTCGGACGAAAACTCATCTGTTACAAAGGCCGGCACTTCATTTTTTTAAATTTATTACAACTCCAGACTTTTTTGCGTTCAGTATGCACCATTCAAAGCCACGTCATCAACTTTCAACCCTTTCTGACATCATTTGCTATTTTTCATGCATTTACTGATTTGTTTTGAGCAAAATGACCCTGAAATTGAAAAGCACTACAAATGAACTCTGAAAAGGTTGAAACTTGTCATGGTATCATTGTTTCACCCACATAGCATGCGCAAAAAAGTAGAGAGGTTTACGGCAAAACAGGATGAACTTCGTGTACAAACTGCACAAACTCTTTCGAAGTATCAGGGTTTCGGATGAAAACTCAACTGTTACAAAGGCCGGCACTTCATTTTTTTAAACTTATTACAACTCCAAACTTTTTTTGCGTTCAGTATGCACCATTCAAAGCCACGTCATCAACTTTCAACCCTTTCTGACATCATTTGCTATATTTCATACATTTACTGATTTGTTTTAAGCTAAATGACCCTGAAATTGAAAAACACTACAAATGAACTCTGAAAAGGTTGAAACTTTTCATGGTATCATCATTTCACCCACATAGCAGGTGCAAAAAAGTAGAGAGGTCTACGGCAAAAACTGGATGAACTTCGTGTACAAACTGGACAATCTCTTTCGAAGTATCAGGGTTCGGACGAAAACTCATCTGTCACAAAAGGCCGGCACTTCGTTTTTCTAGACATTTTTGCTGTTGGTATGCACCATTCAAAGCCACGTCATCAACTTTCAACCCTTTCTGACATCATTTGCTATTTATCATGCATTTACTGATTTGTTTTGAGCTAAATGACCCTAAAATTGAAAAGCACTACAAATGAACTCTGAAAAGGTTGAAACTTGTCATGGTATCATCATTTCACCCACATAGCATATGCAAAAAAGTAGAGAGGGTTACGGCAAAAACTGGACGCACTTCGTGTACAAACTGCACAATCTCTTTCGAAGTATCAGTGTTCGGACGAAAACTCATCTGTTACAAAGGCCGGCACTTCAATTTTCCAGACTTTTTTGCAGTCAGTATGCACCATTCAAAGC
>NW_025231638.1:9355-11004 GCF_018294505.1 Triticum aestivum | reverse complement strand
GACAATGCGTTAATGGTAAAGAAGTCAACAATGCCACCTGGTGTGCAAAAGGGTCCTAAAGGTATATGTTATCCACCATTGGTATTGACCCATTAGAATATGTATGCCCCCGATGCAACGCACGGGCAATTTATATACATTGTTGCCCATAGCAACGTTGCCTGCAGCATGGGAATTGTATATATTAGAATTGAGTTATGATGGCATAATTTTTTCCGTCACAAGTTAAATGAGCATTGTGTAAAAGTCTAACTTAGTTTTCTTTCGCATTCTTCTATAAATTGGAAGGCCAATATAGATTTCTCAATGTATCATTTTGGGATTATTTGACCACCGAACAATATTGCCATGCTGACCATTTCTCTTGTCTTTGCAATATCTATAGGCTCTAATGTAAAAGTATAATGTGCTTCACTGATTTTTTATTTCTTTTGATTTTGCATTGCTTGTTATTTATGCTTATAGCTTTATATGTGAGATTCTATTTAAGGACACCTTTTTCATTTGTTAGTTGAGGTGCTTCTGAGTTTATCAATCAGTTGACGCATGTGGTGCCCTTTTGGGTTTTTTTTTGAAACTATGATGATTTTTATAGCAAATTCGGAAACTATATGGCCTAATGCATAAAAGTGGAAACTATGACCCCGTCGGCCTTCTGTTGGCCGAAGAGGGACTTTTCGGCCTACCGTTGGCCGAAGTGGGCTCTTCAGCCTCCCGTTGGCCGAAGAGTGCCCAGCTGGGCCGAAGAGCACTTTTCGGCTTCCCGTTGGCCGAAAAGTGTCAGGGTCACAAAACGTAATTAAGATGGCCACAAATGAAAAAGTTATCAACATGAAAAACCTTCGTCTCGTCGAAACGGTTGATTTTGATATAAAAATCGTCTTAATCCGACGTCGTATGCAACTTGTAGAGCCAAAACAAGGTCAGCGGCAGAAGCTGCAGAGTTACTTTGGACAGACCGAATGGAAGTCAGAAAATTTGTCACGGGACACCCGGTGCCCTCGGTGAGACTGTGTGGAATACAGAAGAGTACACAAGTTTGGTCACGTTCACTCGGTGAGACTGAACCAAACCACTCGGAGGCTCCGAAAAATTGCCAAAGATTTTTGGATAGATTTTTAGTCCTTTTATTGTACGGGAAGTCCAGCCGCCTCATAAATCGATGTGGGCATTGTTCGTCTGCACCGGGAAGACACATGCCGGCATTGAAGAAATGTCTCTATTGCGATGGCAGGAATTGCGATGAAAACTTTCGGCGGTGGCGTCATCCACCATGCAAAGTAGAGGCAATGGTCACCTCTCAGGCCCGTCACCGTGCACCCTCGATGTCGGGGGTCATGCACACAAAAACGTCACCGTGTACCCTTGACGCTGGGGGTGATGCACCGTAGCTCACGTCGAAGGAGACCCGGCCGGAAGTGCGGTACGCAAGCAGTCTTCCCGGTGCAGACGAACAATTTTTCGGATCAAAAATCCTAACTTTAACTCGGACATGAATCTTTGGTAATTTTTCGGATCCATTCGGAGCCTCCGAGTGGTTTGGTTCGGTCTCACAGAGTGAACGTGACCAAACTTGTGTACTCTCCTATATTCCACACGGTATCACCGAGTGCACCGGGTGTCCCGTGACAAATTTTCTGACATCCATT
>NW_025231638.1:0-1109 GCF_018294505.1 Triticum aestivum | reverse complement strand
AATGTGATCAACGACATGATGAATGTCACGTGATGACAGCGGCCCATGCCCTGAAGCACGTCTACTGCTGGGCCGACCCGTTGACGATCGAGAAGGCGCGCCTCTTCCGCGCATTGGTGGTCTGTTATCATCACGACGAAGCTTGCCGGCAGGCCGGATTGCCTTTGGAAGCCAGGAGGTACGTGGACGCAAAGATCATGACATCGGCATGGGCGCACGACATCCTCGTGCTCACGGTCGTAGTCGGGGCTCTGAGAGACTTCCACACCGACGATGTCTGCCCCGGACCGCACCCGACCCTCCCCGTGGCTCGGAGCATGCCAAGGGCGGCCATGCGGTGCATGCTCGTGGCCTGGCCGGCGGTGAACGGGCACCAGGGGATGCCATGGGGTGGACGAGCTGCACCAGGGGTATGGAAATGATGAGCACCAATGAGCTCGGTTATAGGATGATCTTCGTCGAGGTCGACGTGGACAGCGTGGCCGGGATGTCCGGGGCGCCACTTGTCGACATGATGGCAGGGTGATCGGGATGCTACACGGCGGGTTTGGTGGGACCCACTCCTACTTCGTGGCATCCCCCATCTCTACCAGTGGGTGAGGCAGAACCGAGCCCGCACACGCAGAGTCGTGGTCGTCCAGTAGGACTAGCCCTAGCCAGGCAACATTCAAAAAGCTAGCTAACTGTGCATTACGTTGGTAGCATCCCATCCGATTGATCCGATCCAACCCTCTCATCTTATACGTCACTTTGTACATACTAGCTTTTTTTTAAGGAAGATGACCCCCGGCCTCTGCATCTGAGAGATGCATGCGGTCATTTTATTGATTATTCTCGAGGACCTTACAAAGTAGAACAACAATATGCCTGAATCCGTCATCTTGACAACATCTGTCGCTACTCTTATCCAAATGATGAAGGGATGCAAGCTGGACCACATGCCTAGACCTCTCACCTAAACCTAATATCTAAACCCGAAGGCCCCGCCCGAGCCATCTACCTGGTCCGGAGCTCAAACCGGTCCGACGCAGAAGCCGCCGCCGACCACCGGATCCCGCTGCCCACGCGGCCGGGACACCAGATCCACCGCCCGCACGGCTGCTAGCGGT
>NW_025231637.1:0-11004 GCF_018294505.1 Triticum aestivum | reverse complement strand
GATTAAGAAGTTGCAACACTTAAAACAAGGTAGTGAAACTGTAACAAAATATTATGATGATTTACAAACTACCTTGTTGCATTCCTCTTTAGAAGAAAGTGAAGATGATTTTATGGATAGATTTTGGGGAGGATTAAACCGTGATATTCAAGAGATACTAATTCATGAAGAGTGTTATCCTATGGACCATTTGTTTCATCTTGCTTGCAAAGCTGAACAGGAAATAAAACGACGTGTTGGCCACGAGGAGAACAAGCGCACGGTGCACATTCCAAGAGTTGATATGATTGTTCCTTCAACTACTAGGCATACTATGACAACCACGTCCGTTGTTGTCAGGACTACATCACCTCCACCATGTGACACATCGCCCCCGAGAGTGGCTACATCATCTGAGTTGATCATAAGAGGTAATGACAAAGGTACTGATCTTCCATCTCTACATGAGAATGATGAATGCCTTGTCAATTTGAATGCACCATCTGATGAGCTACCCACTACTTTGATCACACCACCTATTTTAGAGGACTACGTTGATAATTTGACTTTGCCATGTGATCAAACAACTGAAATACCAACAATTTTGAGTGCACCCATTGAATTAACTATTGATGCAAAAGAACCAATGTTTAATCATTTTGATATGACCTCTAATCTTGGTGATGATTCTGTGTTGAATGACTTATTGCATGTTGCTTATTTAAGCATGTTGTAGCATGTAAATTTGATGCAAGTAAGGTTTATTCACCAATGTTGGGATGGTTTAATGATGAACATTGTCAATCTTTTGAAATGAATAAGAGCTTCACTTATATGTGCAAACTGAGTTGCAATATTTTCATGCCTTCTACTTCTTGTGCTAATTTTTTGGCTTTAGATTTTATGAACTATGCAAGTTACTCATCTATTCATGTGTCATATATACAAAAATCAAGGGAAGTAAAAATGGATGACATATACATATACAACATGTACACCTTGTCTTTTTTGTTAGCCACATTTCAGATTAAGCAATGCCGAGGACGGCTTTATTTTCAAGAAGGGGAGGATGATGAGGACATGACTACCTTGGATATGACCAAAAATATTGCATATATGCATATTTGTCAGGTGATTTCTAGTGCAAACTATTCAATAATCTATTTATGTTATCCAGAACAAAAATACTTCACACACTTTTGTGTTTTGTCTAATTGCAGGTGTATGGGACATTTGTACAATCCACATATGAAGATAAGGAAGAAAGAGATGTTTATTTGCTGTCCAAAAAGTTCTCTCACGTCACTTTTGGCCCAAGAGAAGATAGAGTCCAAGTCTCTCACGTTCTGGATTCAGATTCGGACTGCACAGACACACCTGACTCAAAACGCACACAAGTTCTTCATACGGACTCCGAATTGGGTGATTTTTTTTGTTGGAAACTAGATTTCGTGCACTTTCCAACCCAATTGGAATCACCTTCAAATTCGTCCGGAGCGTTGAGTTGTGGACGAAACAATCTGATGCTGCAGCAGAATCCAAGTCAAACTACAAGTCCAAAGGTGTTACATCACCTCCACTTGGGCCCATTGGCCTTGTACGACCTAGATTTAGTTTTAGGCTGCCTTGGGACGTCCTCCCACCTCCTTGGCCGCCACCCCTTGCTCCTATATAAGTAGATCCATCTAGTAGCTTTTCCTTGGGATTTGTTTAGTTAAAAGTTAGCCATTGCAACTTCGTGTACTTTGTTTGTGTCCAACGACCAGACCAAGACCGCTTACGGATCCCCACCATTATCAATACCTCATATATATTTGCAATATTCAGATTGCTTTATCATATTCTTGCTCGTTCTTCGATTGCTTGCAGGAATAGACCTTCGTGGTCAGGCTGACCGTGCTTCCGGCATCGTCAGTAACCTCAGGAGATTGGTTTAGCGATTGCTAAGGCGCAACGTCGTGCTCGTTTGTAGTCGGATCGTCAAAGTCGTCTCCACCAAATCGATAGTTATCATCTCATCGAAAGATCGGGACCCTCGCCTCTATCAAGTGGTATCAGTTTTCAGGTTGCTCGGTGAGAATTTCCAGTTTTCCTAGATTAGATTTATTTTCTTACCTATTGTCCAAGAAAAAGCCACAAAAAAGAGTTAGATCTATTCATCCTTGGTCCAAGCCAATCTGAGCCTTTGCAATTTTCTTTTCATTGCTTGCATAGTTGAATTATCGGTTGCATCGTCGTGTCGAGTTGCTGGTCTTAGTGTCTAGTTCGTTTAGAGTTTCGAGTTCTGTTCACATTAGTCACGCTACCGCTGCATCATTATCTCTTCCGCTGTCCACCACCCATCCATCAATTTCCACCACGTGCTACCCACCATTCATTGTCATAATAATAGTTGAGATCTAGTTTGTTTTGGAAAGAGGGAGAAAAAAAGAGAGAAAAAAACGAGAGAAAAAAAAGTCAGAGAAAAAAAGGAGAAGAAAAAGAAAAAAAAAGCGTGAGAAAAAAAAGAGAGAAGAAAAAAAATTGGATCTATCTAGAATCAATCTCGTACCTAAATTCGGATTGGAATCTGTTTTACGCACTGTTCAGTAAAACAGGTGTATCTTCCGCATACGAAGTCCGTTTTGGCTCCGTGAGTACTCAAATTGAAGATCGCGACGAGCCGCATCTAAATAGTTGCAGAAGCTAGTTCAATATTTGACACCTCAAAATCGGCTTCTAAATAGGTCTTTTTACCCTCCGAAGTTCGTGAACACAGCTTGTTCCAATTTTTCAGGACAGTTTTAGAATTCTTTGACTCCTCATATCAACTCAGAATTGAGTGATTCTTTTTGCATTGGAAAGCTTGAGTTAGTAGCATTCTTTGAAAGAATTTATCAAAAAATTGTCTCAAACTTTTCAAGAGGAAAGTTGGAGAGAGAGTTGTTGTATATCCTGCTTGGCAGTTGTTTTTCATCATTATCTTCACTGCCGTTGTGATCTTCACTTATATCTTGCTGTCAAGAGCTACTTAGTATCCTTCATTGATGCTAGTGGTGCTACGCCGTGACCTTATTAGTGTTCTAGGCTCGCGTCTCTAGTCCGGTCTAGCCTAGGACCAGCATAGTACCGTCGTTGAGCGTTTATTCAACATTGCATCTTTGAATTGATTATTGCTAATCTTTTGCTACCATATATAGCCAACCCAGCTCCACATATTTCTACACCGTGTATACGTACGCTCCCCTGACAATCGCTTTACTCAATATTCGGAGTTACTTGACACTGCTGGTTGCCGATCACCGCCTGCTGCATGGTAAGAACTTGTAAGACATTGATATTTGCTTTACTGTGAGCGTTTTACCACCACATCCTAGTAGTTATAGGAACATTATTTTTGGGTTTTGTTTCTTGTTCTACTAATCATGACAGGATCCAAAGTCAATTCATGGGCTTTGTCGATCGCGGGAGACGTGCCACCACCTTTGCAAATACCACAACCGTCACGAGAGGTGCACAAACATCCAAATGCACATGATCAGGTTAATGTATCTATACCACCATTTAATGGCCGTTTTAAACCTGCTTTATATATTGAATGGGAGTTCGACATAAAAAATATATTTGCTTCCCATAATTTCGATGAACATAAAAAGGTTAAGGTTGTGGTTGGTTCTTTCACTGGTTATGCTTTGGTTTGGTGGAGTGAATATTGTCGGTTACACCCTGATTATATACCTACTACTTGGGATGATTTGAAACTTGCCATGCGACATACTTTCGTCCCTACTTATTATACTCGTGACATGATTAAGAAGTTGCAACACTTAAAACAAGGTAGTGAAACTGTAACAAAATATTATGATGATTTACAAACTACCTTGTTGCATTCCTCTTTAGAAGAAAGTGAAGATGATTTTATGGATAGATTTTGGGGAGGATTAAACCGTGATATTCAAGAGATACTAATTCATGAAGAGTGTTATCCTATGAACCATTTGTTTCATCTTGCTTGCAAAGTTGAACAGGAAATAAAACGACGTGTTGGCCACGAGGAGAACAAGCGCACGGTGCACATTCCAAGAGTTGATATGATTGTTCCTTCAACTACTAGGCATACTATGACAACCACATCCGTTGTTGTCAGGACTACATCACCTCCACCATGTGACACATCGCCCCCGAGAGTGGCTACATCATCTGAGTTGATCATAAGAGGTAATGACAAAGGTACTGATCTTCCATCTCTACATGAGAATGATGAATGCCTTGTCAATTTGAATGCACCATCTGATGAGCTACCCACTACTTTGATCACACCACCTATTTTAGAGGACTACGTTGATAATTTGACTTTGCCATGTGATCAAACAACTGAAATACCAACAATTTTGAGTGCACCCATTGAATTAACTATTGATGCAAAAGAACCAATGTTTAATCATTTTGATATGACCTCTAATCTTGGTGATGATTCTGTGTTGAATGACTTATTGCATGTTTGCTTATTTAAGCATGTTGTAGTGATAGAGGCAAAGGTGTCCCGTCTTTCGATGAGATGATGGATATCGCTTTGGTGGAAGTCGACTTTGACGATCCGACTACGAACGTGCGAGGACGTCGCGCCTTAGCAATCGCTAAACCAACTCCGAGAGGTTATTGACCACGCCGGAGCACGATCAACCTGACCACGAGGGTCTGTTTCCTGCGAGCAAACGAAGAACAAGCAAGAAACTGAGATTGCAATCTGGATATTGCGAATATAAGATGAAAGCTTTATTGATCAAGGTGGGGTTCTGTGACGGCTTTGTCTGGTCGTTGAACACAAACGAAGTACGCGAAGTTGCAGCTATGGCGAACTTTTAATCTAAACAAAACCCAAAGTCTAAACGATGCCCTAAGGGCTGTATATATGGAGGAAGAGGGGGGAATTTCGTGGCCCTTGGTGGAGGGGTCCGAAATCAACCCTATCTCTTGTTTCCCCACACATACGGACTCTAAAAATAGCCTATACTTATGTATTTCGAAATTACATGGGCCTGGCCCAATAATAAGGTGACGCAACACCTAAAATAGCCTCAGGACGAAATTTATGAAGTGGCATCTTGTATATTTCGTCCAAGGGTTCATGCACCCATTATGGTGGCTTCAAAGTCCTGAAATCATCACTTGTAACTCCGTTCTTGTTCCCCTTGCGCATGCCATCATCTCCATGCTTGTTCTTGCTCCAATGTTCATCCTTCTCCAAGCTAGGCCCTTCATTTGTAAGCAAAACAAATGTATCCAATTTAGGCAGCATCATATTCTCATGAACATTAGAATCATTACCAAGAAACGAAAGTACCTGGTAATTTAGTTGGCGTGCACGAGCTCTAGTAATTGGTCCAGTATGTATAGCAGCAGGGGCTGTGGGTGTAACAATTGTATTGATGTCCTCATCACAATGTTCATCATTAAACCATCCCAACATTGGTGAATAAACCTTACTTGCATCAAATTTACATGCTACAACATGCTTAAATAAGCAAACATGCAATAAGTCATTCAACACAGAATCATCACCAAGATTAGAGGTCATATCAAAATGATTAAACATTGGTTCTTTTGCATCAATAGTTAATTCAATGGGTGCACTCAAAATTGTTGGTATTTCAGTTGTTTGATCACATGGCAAAGTCAAATTATCAACGTAGTCCTCTAAAATAGGTGGTGTGATCAAAGTAGTGGGTAGCTCATCAGATGGTGCATTCAAATTGACAAGGCATTCATCATTCTCATGTAGAGATGGAAGATCAGTACCTTTGTCATTACCTCTTATGATCAACTCAGATGATGTAGCCACTCTCGGGGGCGATGTGTCACATGGTGGAGGTGATGTAGTCCTGACAACAACGGATGTGGTTGTCATAGTATGCCTAGTAGTTGAAGGACCAATCATATCAACTCTTGGAATGTGCACCATGCGCTTGTTCTCCTCGTGGCCAACACGTCGTTTTATTTCCTGTTCAGCTTTGCAAGCAAGATGAAACAAATGGTCCATAGGATAACACTCTTCATGAATTAGTATCTCTTGAATATCACGGTTTAATCCTCCCCAAAATCTATCCATAAAATCATCTTCACTTTCTTCTAAAGAGGAATGCAACAAGGTAGTTTGTAAATCATCATAATATTTTGTTACAGTTTCACTACCTTGTTTTAAGTGTTGCAACTTCTTAATCATGTCACGAGTATAATAAGCAGGGACGAAAGTATGTCGCATGCCAAGTTTCAAATCATCCCAAGTAGTAGGTATATAATTAGGGTGTAACCGACAATATTCACTCCACCAAACCAAAGCATAACCAGTGAAAGAACCAACCGCAACCTTAACCTTTTTATGTTCATCGAAATTATGGGAAGCAAATATATTTTTTATGTCGAACTCCCATTCAATATATAAAGCAGGTTTAAAACGGCCATTAAATGGTGGTATAGATACATTAACCTGATCATGTGCATTTAGATGTTTGTGCACCTCTCGTGACGGTTGTGGTATTTGCAAAGGTGGTGGCACGTCTCCCGCGATCGACAAAGCCCATGAATTGACTCTGGATCCTGTCATGATTAGTAGAACAAGAAACAAAACCCAAAAATAATGTTCCTATAACTACTAGGATGTGGTGGTAAAACGCTCACAGTAAAGCAAATATCAATGTCTTACAAGTTCTTACCATGCAGCAGGCGGTGATCGGCAACCAGCGGTGTCAAGTAACTCCGAATATTGAGTAAAGCGATTGCCAGGGGAGCGTACGTATACACGGTGTAGAAATATGTGGAGCTGGGTTGGCTATATATGGTAGCAAAAGATTAGCAATAATCAATTCAAAGATGCAATGTTGAATAAACGCTCAACGACGGTACTGTGCTGGTCCTAGGCTAGACCAAACTAGAGACGCGAGCCTAGAACACTAATGAGGTCACGTCGTAGCACAACTAGCATCAATAAAGGATATGAAGTAGCTCTAGACAGCAAGATATAAGTGAAGATCACAATAGCAGTAGACCTATTTAGAAGCTGATGTTGAGGTGCCAAATACTGAACTAGCTTCTGCAACTATTTAGATGCGGCTCGTCACTAGCTTTCATTCCAATCCGAACTACGAGATTGAGTCTAGATAGATCCGAATTTTGTTTTTTTTTCTCCTCTCTTTTTTTTCTCACACTTATTTTTCTTTTCCTTTCTTTTTTTTCTCTGACTTTTTTTTTACTTTTTTTTCTCTCGTTTTTTTTCTCTATCTTTTTTTTTCTCTCTCCTTCTTTCCAAAACAAACTAGATAAGATGTAGATTGGATCAAGCGAAGATGGGAACGATCTCAACTATGATTATGACAATGAACGGTGGGTAGCACGTGGAGGAAATTGATGGATGGGTGGTGGACAGCGGAAGGGATAACGATGCAGCGGCGACGTGACTAATGTGAACAGAACTCGAAACTCTAAACGACCTAAACACTAAGACCAGCAACTCGACACGACGATGCAACCGATAATTCAACTATGCAAACAATGAAAAGAAAATTGCAAAGGCTCAGACTGGCTTGGACAAAGGATGAATAGATCTAACTCTTTTTTTGTGGATTTTTCTTGGACAATAGGTAAGAAAATAAATCTAATCTAGGAAAACTGGAAATTCTCACCGAGCAACCTGAAAACTGATACCACTTGATAGAGGCGAGGGTGTCCCAATCTTTCGATGAGATGATAACTATCGATTTGGTGGAGACAACTTTGACGATCCGACTACAAACGTGCACGACGTTGCGCCTTAGCAATCGCTAAACCAACTCCGAGAGGTTATTGATCACGCCGGAGCACAATCAACCTGACCACGAAGGTCTATTCCTGCAAGCAATCGAAGAACAAGCAAGAATATGATAAAAGCAATCTGAATATTGCGAGTATATATGAAGTATTGATAAAGGTGGGGATTCGTAAGCGGTCTTGGTCTGGTCGTTGGACACAAACGAAGTACACGAAGTTGCAATGGCTAACTTTTAACTAAACAAATCCCAAGGAAAAGCTACTAGATGGATCTACTTATATAGGAGCAAGGGGTGGCGGCCAAGGAGGTGGGAGGACGTCCCAAGGCAGCCTAAAACTAAATCTAGGTCGTACAAGGCCAATGGGCCCAAGTGGAGGTGATGTAACACCTTTGGACTTGTAGTTTGACTCGGATTCTGCTGCAGCATCAGATTGTTTCGTCCACAACTCAACGCTCCGGACGAATTTGAAGGTGATTCCATTTGGGTTGGAAAGTGCACGAAATCTAGTTTCCAACAAAAAAAGAATCACCGCATTCGGAGTCCGTGTGAAAAACTTGTGTGCGTTTTGAGTCAGGTATGTCTGTGCAGTCCGAATCTGAATCCAGAACGTGAGAGACTTGGACTCTATCTTCTCTTGGGCCAAAAGTGACGTGAGAGAACTTTTTGGACATCAAATAAACATCTCTTTCTTCCTTATCTTCATATGTGGATTGTACAAATGTCCCATACACCTGCAATTAGACAAAACACAAAAGTGTGTGAAGTATTTTTGTTCTGGATAACATAAATAGATTATTGAATAGTTTGCACTAGAAATCACCTGACAAATATGCATATATGCAATATTTTTGGTCATATCCAAGGTAGTCATGTCCTCATCATCCTCCCCTTCTTGAAAATAAAGCCGTCCTCGGCGTTGCTTAATCTGAAATGTGGCTAACAAAAGAGACAAGGTGTACATGTTGTATATGTATATGTCATCCATTTTTACTTCCCTTGATTTTTGCATATATGACACATGAATAGATGAGTAACTTGCATAGCTCATAAAATCTAAAGCCAAAAAATTAGCACAAGAAGTAGAAGGCATGAAAATATTGCAACTCAGTTTGCACATATAAGTGAGGCTCTTATTCATTTCAAAAGATTGACAATGTTCATCATTAAACCATCCCAACATTGGTGAATAAACCTTACTTGCATCGAATTTACATGCTACAACATGCTTAAATAAGCAAACATGCAATAAGTCATTCAACACAGAATCATCACCAAGATTAGAGGTCATATCAAAATGATTAAACATTGGTTCTTTTGCATCAATAGTTAATTCAATGGGTGCACTCAAAATTGTTGGTATTTCAGTTGTTTGATCACATGGCAAAGTCAAATTATCAACGTAGTCCTCTAAAATAGGTGGTGTGATCAAAGTAGTGGGTAGCTCATCAGATGGTGCATTCAAATTGACAAGGCATTCATCATTCTCATGTAGAGATGGAAGATCAGTACCTTTGTCATTACCTCTTATGATCAACTCAGATGATGTAGCCACTCTCGGGGGCGATGTGTCACATGGTGGAGGTGATGTAGTCCTGACAACAATGGATGTGGTTGTCATAGTATGCCTAGTAGTTGAAGGAACAATCATATCAACTCTTGGAATGTGCACCGTGCGCTTGTTCTCCTCGTGGCCAACACGTCGTTTTATTTCCTCTTCAGCTTTGCAAGCAAGATGAAACAAATGGTCCATAGGATAACACTCTTCATGAATTAGTATCTCTTGAATATCACGGTTTAATCCTCCCCAAAATCTATCCATAAAATCATCTTCACTTTCTTCTAAAGAGGAATGCAACAAGGTAGTTTGTAAATCATCATAATATTTTGTTACAGTTTCACTACCTTGTTTTAAGTGTTGCAACTTCTTAATCATGTCACGAGTATAATAAGCAGGGACGAAAGTATGTCGCATGGCAAGTTTCAAATCATCCCAAGTAGTAGGTATATAATCAGGGTGTAACCGACAATATTCACTCCACCAAACCAAAGCATAACCAGTAAAAGAACCAACCGCAACCTTAACCTTTTTATGTTCATCGAAATTATGGGAAGCAAATATATTTTTTATGCCGAACTCCCATTCAATATATAAAGCAGGTTTAAAACGGCCATTAAATGGTGGTATAGATACATTAACCTGATCATGTGCATTTGGATGTTTGTGCACCTCTCGTGACGGTTGTGGTATTTGCAAAGGTGGTGGCACATCTCCCGCGATCGACAAAGCCCATGAATTGACTCTGGATCCTGTCATGATTAGTAGAACAAGAAACAAAACCCAAAAACAATGTTCCTATAACTACTAGGATGTGGTGGTAAAACGCTCACAGTAAAGCAAATATCAATGTCTTACAAGTTCTTACCATGCAGCAGGCGGTGATCGGCAACTAGCGGTGTCAAGTAACTCCGAATATTGAGTAAAGCGATTGCCAGGGGAGCGTACGTATACACGGTGTAGAAATATGTGGAGCTGGGTTGGCTATATATGGTAGCAAAAGATTAGCAATAATCAATTCAAAGATGCAATGTTGAATAAACGCTCAACGACGGTACTGTGCTGGTCCTAGGCTAGACCGGACTAGAGACGCGAGCCTAGAACACTAATGAGGTCACGGCTTAGCACAACTAGCATCAATGAAGGATACTAAGTAGCTCTTGACAGCAAGATATAAGTGAAGATCACAACGGCAGTGAAGATAATGATGAAAAATAACTGCCAAGCAGGATATACAACAACTCTCTCTCCAACTTTCCTCTTGAAAAGTTTAAGACAATTTTCTGATAAATTCTTTCAAAGAATGCTACTAACTCAAGCTTTCCAATGCAAAAAGAATCACTCAATTCCGAGTTGATATGAGGAGTCAAAGAATTCTAAAACTGGCCTAAAAAATTGGAACAAGCTGTGTTCATGAACTTCGAAGGGCAAAAAGACCTATTTAGAAGCCGATTTTGAGGTGTCAAATATTGAACTAGCTTATGCAACTATTTAGATGCGGCTCGTCGCTAGCTTCAATATGAGTACTCACGGAGCCAAAACGGACTTCGTATGAGGAAGATACACCTGTTTTACTGAACAGTGCGGAAAATAGATTCCAATCCGAATTCAGGTACGAGATTGATTCTAGATAGATCTGTTTTTTTTCTTCTCTCTTTTTTTTTTCTCACGCTTTTTTTTTCCTTT
>NW_025231636.1:10439-11005 GCF_018294505.1 Triticum aestivum | reverse complement strand
ATCCACCCGGTTGTGTTAGGTCTGTCCATAGGCACACTTTGGAGCAACATCTAGGCCAGACCCACGGCAAGATCCCCTCAGTGTAGACCCGACGCATCCGTTTCCCCCCTCCAGGTACCGGCGGCGGCGCCGTCCGTTAGGGGGGGCACACCCCGGAGACGTGTGCCGCCTCTTCAGACATGCCACCACACCAGCCTGCATGTATGAGGGCCCGGTGCGACACTCGGGTGGCATTGCTACCCCCACCCCCAGGGCCCCCGTCTCGCCTAACCCCGGAGACACGTGCCGCCTCTTTGAACATGCCACCACACCGCCCTGCATGTATGAGGGCCCGGTACAACGCTTGGGTGGCATTGCTACCCCCAGGGCCCCCGTCCCAGCTAACCCCGTAGCGTTTGACCACGGGATCTAGCCCTTTGACTTTGCACGGACTGGCTTTGAGCAGTGGACCTATCCACCCGGTTGTGTTAGGTCAGTCCATACGAACACTTTGGAGCAACATCCGTGCTAGACCCACGGCAAGTTCCCCTCCGTGTAGACACGACGCGTCTGTTTCCCCCCTCCAG
>NW_025231636.1:4168-10150 GCF_018294505.1 Triticum aestivum | reverse complement strand
CGCCTAACCCTGTAGTGTTTAACCACGGGATCTAGCCCTTTGACTTTGCAAGGACGGGCTTTGAGCAGTGGACCTATCCACCCGGTTGTGTTAGGTCAGTCCATAGGAACACTTTGGAGCAACATCTGGGCCAGACCCATGGCAAGATCCCCTCCGTGTAGACCAGACGCGT
Organism: Triticum aestivum; assembly: GCF_018294505.1. Classification (NCBI taxonomy): domain Eukaryota; kingdom Viridiplantae; phylum Streptophyta; class Magnoliopsida; order Poales; family Poaceae; genus Triticum; species Triticum aestivum. The sequence continues at coordinate 9,978 of NW_025231636.1, read as the reverse complement.
CCGTTTCCACCCTCCAGGTGCCGGCGGCGGCGCCGTCCGTGAGAGGGGCACACCCCGGAGATGCGTGCCGCCTCTTCGGACATGCCACCACACCAAACCGCATGTATGAGGGCTCGGTGCGACGCTCGGGTGGCATTGCTACCCCCAGGGCCCCCGTCCCGCCGAACCCTCACTAGAAGAAATATGTCAACTTGTGACCACCACTATTGGTCACTGAAAGGTCATGGTTTTTCATTTGCGACCTTTTTGTGACCAAAAATAGAAGGTTAAAAGCTGGCGGTTGTAAACTGACTATAGCTGCCTTCTTTGTGAGAAGGTCGTAGACGTTTATTTCCAAAACAGTAGGTCGTTGAACCCATGACCTTTTGTTTTGATTACTGGCTGTCTGCGCAGGTTACGTCGGATCCGACATGGCAATCTGACGTGGCAAAATGACGACCAATTCAAAAGGTCACTGACAAGATTCAGCCCGGTCCGATTAGGTGTTTTAGATGGGCTGAGCCCAACAATTCAGCCTATTTGTTGTTTTATTCCTGTGAATTTTTGGTCGGCTTCACGGGCCAAGCCCAACATTTCAGCCACTTATTTTCTAGGCCGCACGCTTTTACAGTCCAATTCTTGTTCGGGCCTCGGCATTTTTTTAGTCCAATTCTTGTTCAGGCCTTAGCCTTTTTGTGGTCCATTTAAATGTTGGAACTCGGCCCTCTTACAGTCCATTTTATTTATTTTCGAAAATTAATATACTGGCCTTGCTGAAACAGACCCCAACTATGTTTTGGTTGTGGCCTTTTTAAGGTCCAGTTGTGTTTGGGCCAAGGACTATTTCAGTATTATGTTCACATCCAACTAAATACATTTATCACAAATTCAAATTCCCAGCATATGAATAACAAGTACACCCAACATTAAATAACAGGTACAACAAGTAAATATTGACCCAATTCCTAGCAACATCAGCATTACATCAAAATTCCAAGCAAATTATGCATTACAAGTTCAATAACATATAAAGCGAGTCGCTGATTGGGGCTTCGAGCTTCTTCGAATATCTTTGGCCAAGGAACTCCTATAAATGAGAGAGAAAACAGATTAGTCAGAACTACACAAGCATTGTTTGCATCAGTACATCAACACTCTCAAGTAATACATCATTCACTTAAAACATTTAAAGTGAAATAGATACATGACATGACACAGGAGGCAGATGTTGCCAGACAAAGATGGCACTTGTATAGACCTTGAAAAAAACCATACAAGTGAGTGATGCTCCAATACATCACTCATGGACTAAAATAACAAGATAAAGCATCAGTAGGGATGCATACTAATTTTACTAATATGTTTTAGTTGTCTACTTTAGAGTTGCAGTATCTCTTAACAGCATGCTACACTCTGAACTTACTGTTGATAGCAACATATGAAGTGAGGAGATTTGAATAAATTTTTCAAATACATGTTCTGGAATGGGAATGCTTCTCTAGAATGATGTACATGTGCACAGATTTTCAAATAAATACAAGGACTCCTAGAACAGTCAGAGAATGAATGAATGTGAAAGGCAGAGCATCATCTATGATGAAGACATCACCAGAATTCGTACTTACACGGGGAGACACTAACATGCAGGAATATGTACGGATTGTCAAAACTTGCATTATGCTACTATCACTAGCATAACAAGCTGCAGGTTGGCATATCCATGAACCATGTACCTCATGACAGATACAATATATCATCCAATGCTCGACTATGAGAAAAATTAAACAATTACACGTCACAAAGGTAATGCAAAGAATCATGGAGTGAGTAGGAGGGGTAGAAGGGGACCTGAGGAGCTCATTGGAAGTGGTTGTAGCCTAGGCTGAGCTTCACGATCACAGCAAGAGCCAAGGAAGGCAGCCAAGCCTACCAATGTGTAGCCATCATAGGAGAAGTAGCAGTGTAGCACCACCACTGCCGAAACCAGAACTGCTGGAGCGAATCACCATCACATGGGTCACCTCCACCGAAGGATCTAGCAAGGGGTAAAGTCTGCATGTTTCAGTACAAGCTAGTGACATAAAAAACCAAATAGTAGCAAGAAGAAGAGAATCTCTAGTACATGATGATTAGTTGAAGAAACAGGAACTACATTCAGTAGTGATGTTTCCATCATCCTACTAACACCAGTAGAGCAAACTACGGGTTACCATAGTTCTGGAACCATGTACTTCACGACAGATGTACGTAGTAACACAAGACTCATGACACCTAAAGAAAAATTATTCATTCAAGTACTGATGGCCTAAAAATCAATCTACAAATGATAGATAATAATAAACAAACGACAGTAGCATATTTTCTTCATTATATAAAGAGAAAGTAACAGACTGTTATGTGCACACAGATGCACCAAAAGAAACTAAAGACCATTTATCTTAAGGATTCCACATAGCTGCCGAACATGCTTATCATCCAAGGAAAGAAGCATAGCTTTTTCAGGGGAAATCAATCTACATATCTACGGATATTAGGACTATCTCGGTACAGAAGATGAGCATGAGCGATACATCAGGCAGTATATGCGTCTGGAGAGAAAGGATTGCGACCCACAAGGCAGCATCGATAGCTTCTACCTTCACATATATTTCAATACCTAATGCTATTGTCATGTACGTTAAATATGCAAGAGGTAAAAAAGACAGTTATATACATCCATTGCAATCAGACTTGTGATGAAGAAGATAAACCGCTAATGCACTTCAATCATTAATCCAACATTGCACATTTTCGCTCTTATAGTCAAGCAGCAGCCTCTTCTACTCAAAGGCCTATAAAATGAAATGGATAAGTTAGATTAATTACTGTAGGTGCAACACATTTTCTGGAAGAGGCATAAACATGAAATGAAATAGATGTAGTATCATCACTACATGAAAGGAGCATTATACTTGGAAGGAAAAAACAGCATCCTGTCACCAAACAAACACTACTTGACAGGAAACTGTGCATTTCGTCCCTGTATCCATTAGTAGCAGGATAGCAGCAATGATTCACATGGAACGAGTAATTCATTATGAGGAAACATGTTACTAGGTATGAAACAAACTATTTACACAGGTAAAATGGACACATGTACAAATACCAAAATCAACGACAATACTTATGGACGATAGTAACATGGTTAAACATCAGAGAAAGAAATTGCTAAGATATCATCATTTAGGGGCATTTACATCACCAATGTGGCAAACTGCAAAGCTGGTCTATTTGTTACCAGTTACAAGCATATTCTCGTTCATGCATAACTATAGTCAGCTCTATTTAAAAAACCAGAAGCAAATCAACCACCATTCAAATTTTCTGTACTATCTAAACCAACAAAGTAGTCAACTCAAATACTTCTAGAAATCAGTGCCCATACGCACTTGTAGGTTGCAGAAACACTAGAGTTTCACCACAATAGTGCACAAACTGCAACAAATGAATAAAGAAATTAAACAACATGCCACAATTTCCTCGGTGTGCCTACAGTACCACTCTGATTCATTGACATTGCCAGGCGCAAGGGAAGCACACAGTGAGTGTTTCTAATCCAGGTTATTCGTCTAGTTCTCTAGTGTGTCAGCTATAGTATTGAGCATTTCAAAAGTGATGTATTGTATGTCTTTTGCTTCTAGTTCTTTGGTCAGTTACAGTATGGGTATTTGAAAAGTATTGTATGTCTAATAACTTCACGGAAACACATTGAACAAGTATGCATCAGGTGAATGAGAGGAAGAATTTTGGGAAATGTACGGTAGAGTACATACTCAGGTTAGTGAAAACTTGGGAACGACCAACACGCGAGCATTGGAATTTGGAAAGTGTAGTGGCCTATCAGAGTTACTACTTGCACGAAAACATTAGGGGCCAGTCTTCAGGTTTCCCTCTAAAAAACATGGAAGTTGGATTTATAAATAAACAAACTTAACAGAAGATCAAGAAAACATGTATTTTTTTCAAAACAAAAATTACAATGATGAGAAACATGATTGTCACGCAGTCAACAGTATTGATCCTCATGCATGCACCAAATTTAAAGCCTTCTACTGCTATAGGAGCAGAAAAGAGGGAGCTAGGAGGAGGAGATGAAGGCAACTCACCAGAGAACTTGTGGTCGTCGCCGTACACAGCCACCATAATGCCAGCCCCCTACTCAGTATTATCAATATTCAGTACTACAGAATTAAGTGATATCGACATTGAGAAGAAAAGCAGATATCAAGGCAACACTTCATGGCTTATGCTTCCCACAGGACTGTATGAACACGCATACAAAAGAGATATAGAACAAATGGAACTAGGGCGGAAAGAAGGACTACAGACTTGCAGCACCAGATTTCAGCTACTCAAAAGATCACCTAAAGTGACACAACGGCCAGAAATGAGTGAACAAAACACACTAAAAGACGTCAGTATACATCTAATTTAGATAAAAGGTCAGAACATGGTATATTTGAGAACCGAGGAAGTAGTAAGTATGATGTGTTGTTTGCATGTGCAAGCAGAGTAGCACTTTAAGTTAGCAAAGATTACATCATAAGTGGAATTTAAGTCTAAACGCATCATGTCTAAGCATGAAGGAGCAAGAGGGCAATTCATAATGTAAAGTCAATCGCAAATTTGATCATAAGCCCCGGTCGAGGAGGAGCGTACCCTCGGATTTACCATATTTGCTGGGCAGCTGGTGGGGTTTTCTAAATTTCGCCTAAAAGCATGACCTGTTCCTTTTCTTTTTGGCAAACACATGTTCTTTGTTGGATCAGCAAATACTCTAGTTTACTAACTTAGCCCCCTCAAAAAAAAGTTTACTAACTTAGCCAGGCACGTTTATGCACAAGTCTACTAAGTTACTAAGTTACTAAGTTACCACCAATCAAAACACCAGAGGCTGCTGCCTAGCTTGTGCCGACCGGATACACCATCTTATCCAGCAAACTCGTCGCATCACGCCTCGCAACTGGAGACGACGCGCGCGCCATCACCATAATTTAGTCCCTAACCTCGAGCATTGATGCACTTATCTAAGCACCACTTGCATGGCACCCCGTCAAGCCAACTGACAGGTACACAAAACCATTGACAGGGACGCCGATTAGCAAATGGACCAAACCAAGGAAAACCTGCTCGCCGCCACACATCCATCTCGAGCAAAATCATGGGCTTGGGGTTGGGAGACAGGGGGGTAGGGGCTTGGGAGGGGGGTGTTACCGAGCAAGATGCACTGCATGATGACGACAATCTCCTCCCGCGAGACGCCGGTGGCGCCGCCAGGTCCCCCACCGCGTGGAGCGGCAGGGCCAACTCGTCCATCACAGCGAGCACCGCCACAGCCGTGGAAGCCATGGACCGGACCGGATCGAATCGCCTTCAACCCTGCGAGCGATAAGGGGATGAGATGGCGTCAGGTGGATCGGATGGAAAAATGGATGGATGGATGGATCTGACGAGGGGAATAGGAGGAGGAGGAGGAGGAAATACCATCCAGATAAAAATATACATCTGGGAGGCGACGAAGTGGATGGCGGCGCCATGGTCCGGCCAGCTCAACGGAGCACCGCGTATCGAAGCACGCACGCACGTGCCGGCGAGCAAGCTAGCCACGACGCTGTTGTCGCTGGGCGGCGGCGCTGTTGTCTCCGTTGTGTGAGGAGAGGAGGTTGCTTGGTTAGGGGGAGAAGGGGAGGCAGCGGGTGGATGGATCTGAAGGGAGGAGGAGATGAGGAGGTGGCGGCGGCGATGGATCTGAAGGAAGGGAGGTGGCTTGGGGTGGCGATGCAGTGGGGAAG